>NC_142248.1:35714357-35865320 GCF_052056855.1 Sturnus vulgaris
TATGTTATTTTGGATAGCTAAAAATGAGATATTTATAATATAAATTTTGTTTATAGCATGGATATGATATTACAGCATAATTAAAAATACTTAAAAGTAAACTGAGAAGTAGAGTGAGGAGAAGGGAAGCCAAGTGAATTGAAGATAACAGATCTTATGATAGTTAACGTAGGCCTGAATTTTTTTTTAGCAAGACTGTTTTTCTGATGAATACTGTGTTAGATAAAACTTCAGGTCAGCTCTACTGCAGATGAAAAACATTTTTTTTTATTTTTGTAGTAGGAAGGAATAGCCATCCCAGATGTCAGTTTTCATTCAAGAGTGGGAAGAAGCCATTTGTTGACAGTTCCATCACTTTTGGGTAGAATGGTGTATAGGAACCACAAGAAATAATAGCTAGTGAAACCAGCATTCACTGTGCTTTTCCTCCCATAGGAATCAGACGTGTGTGTTACAAGTGGGACTTCTACAGCACTGCCTAAAACTGCAGATGACTCCAGGATTTGCAAAGAGGCCATTTGGCTGGTTTTGAGGTTAGCATCTTTGTATGCTAAAAAAAACCAAAAAACAAACAGGCAAGAAAACATAACATTTAGACAAATACTTGCTTTTCATAAGTTGCAAAACAAAGGTCCCTTCCCATTCCCATTCTATTTTTTCTTCACAGCTTACCTGCTTGCACAGATATGATTCATAGCTGTTCATAGTACATAGTCCTGAGCTTTCCCACCTTCCACTGAGCAATTGCTGGTGTCGTGGGACTGTGTGACAACAAGAAGCAACACATCTACAGGTCACTCAGGGATGGGTGAATGTTAGCTGCTGTGGAGAAAAAGGCAGTGAGAATGCAGGGAAATGCATTTATGTGACAGACACTTGCAGGAAAAGCTCTTGCATGGTAAATGCAGAAAGCCAATTGTGGGCAGCAACAAAAAATCAGGAAGCCATGGAATGAGGAGGGACCAAGTTAGGCCCTGGAGAAGAAATAACCAGAATGTAGAAGGGTGGAAGAGACGAGACGAAAGAGAAAAGGGGAATCACAGCTATCAGATGTTTTAGGTCATTTTAAGAAACTGATAAAGAGATTACCAAAATGTTTGTTGGCTTACATTTTTAGGTCAAAATAAAGCTTAGGGTGGGCTTGTTGGCTTCTAAGTTCAGAACAGATGTGCATTATGGAAAGAGCCCCCTTTAAGGTAGATATAGTTGTCTATGCAAGTATTACATAAGATCCTCTGAGGCACTCACTACTTTGAAAACTGTGTCTAGTCAAGTCATTGTTGTTTTCTATCAGGCTCGACACAGAGGCAAGACCTGTGGGAGAGTAGACAGCTATGGTATCCCAATGTGTGGAGCATGCACAGAATTTGTCACTCTGACTCATAACAGGATAATCGTTGTCATGAGTGAGGGTGTTGGATCTTCTTCTCATCTGCACAAGTCCCAGTGTGAAATGAATAATGCTGCTTTTTCACTTTGAGGCAGCAGACCCTAAGTATGGCCCAACTGTACTGGCTACAAAAATGTTTATCCAGACTTTGTTGGTAGAAAGAAAAAAAATTCAGAGAAGAAAAAAATCAGCCTTCACTAACAATTTTGTCCAGTAGCTGAAAAGAAAATTAATTTTCTCACCGTAATCACAGTTATTGTATCGTTGGAAATAAAGACTTTAATGGTGGATGGCATTGTATTGTCCACCTGGTATGAGCTCAGGGACAGGGACAGCAAGTGTGAGGCCTTTTTATTTTGAGTTTTCTTTTACATCAAGAATAGGTTCTTAGGTGCTGCAGTCATAGATCCTGGGAAATAAAGCTAGTGATAAAGAGACCTGAAAGCCCATCTGTTACATACAGATGTCACATATTGTACAGAGATGAGAGGCTTTGCAGGCTGTACTTTTTTGCTTTAAACTAGTGGGAGGAGTTTCTTATAATTGAGAACAGATGGGAAAAAAAGAAGGGAAAAGCACCCAAATCATCCCCCTTACTGTCATGCTTCAAGAAACATGGTTTCTTTTTTTGTGTGTTATTCATGTACCTGGGTCTCTACCTGACAGTGTGTTGTCCACTGTTTAATTACAACAGATTTTTGCAGAAACTTCTTATTTTAAGAGATGTGAGAAACTGCAAATATGCTGTGTAAGGTACATGAATATGGTTGCACAGGAAGTCAGTTCTAGCACAAACTAGGCAGTGACTGATCCATTCTGAGCCAGAAAACCTTAAAAATTGGTAATGTATTTTTTTAAGCAAAAGTATATGGACTAACCTTAGCCTCACAGAAGTGGCATCAACTCAGTGTAGTGGACAATGAAAATGGGATCAAGTTTGGGAGAGAATAACTTGGGTGTTCAATCTGTTTTCTGGTGGAATTCTGTCCCCATTGTGAAACCTCAAAAGCCACAATTTCATTTAACAAATACTTGTCATTGCACCTACGTCTGGTTTCTCAGACATTGTTGCAGAGACAGAAGAGCAACTTCTGCCTGTAATCTCAGACATCCCTTCTGTTCAACATTTGAGTTTCAGCAAAACTGATTTATCTTGTGCTACAGTAGACCCAAGAGGTGTTATTCTGGAGTGCTGGAATAGGTATCTATGTTTAGAAAAAAATGCATCAGGCTCAAAGGTTGAGTGAATAGATAGGTGAGATAGTGAGCATGCAGTAATTCAAGAATGTGCAAAGTTAAGATAATTATTTCTCCTCCTCCTTTTCATTGGGTTTGGGTTTGTTTGGTTTGGGTTTGGATTTTTTTGGGAGGGGAGAGGCTTGGTTGGGATTTTTTAATCTCAGTTTTCTGCTTTTTTGAATGCAAAATAGCCAAAGCAAATCTATGCTGTCCAAGTAAAATTTGTATGCAAAAACTGGACAGTTAAGTAGTTTTCCAACAGATCAGCTGCATGACCAGACTGAGGCGCACACACACACACACACACACACATACACTCACAAACAGAGACACAAAAGAGGTTACAGGTTCATGATTATATGGTGCAGTTAGCTTATGGAAGGTAGGACACTGGAATGAACTATTGTCATCTGCTCTGCCATCAGTCCCACCTCCTCTGGCTGCACTGGGGGCCAAGGCACGCACGGCTCCTCATGTTTCAAGACATCCTGGTGTGCATTGGCAAGCAAAGAGAGCAGCCCATTGCAGCCATACCGCAAGGAGCCGTGCTAGACTTGCTGCTGGATGTTTCCCTTCGCACTGCTTACATCAGCTGAAAATAATCATCTTAATCCAAACAGGAAATGGTTTGCTCACACCACCACAGCCAACATGCAGGGCAGGGCGTTCCTGTTAGAACGGAGCGCAACAACAAGGTTCAAAATAGAGATAGAGGAAAAGATATGGTGCATCACCTCAGGTGCAGATATATTTGTGAAAAGAAAGCAAATTATGACACCAGTTAATCAGAAAGTCTGTCACTCATGCAAATGTGGCAATATCCACTTCATGATCTTTTGTTCATCTGTTTTAAATCGGGTTTAAAGCTTTCCAGCCTGTGTCCTCTGCTTCTGAAGGAGTGCCCCTTCTCTTGCAGTATGGATTTGGAGTCAAATAGCCTTGGGGAAGACCAGTAAGTGGCCATTTACAAGGCAACAAGACCTGATTAATTATTAGCAAATGACCCTTAAACTGTGTATCTGTGAGTGGAGATGGATCCAGAAATTTCCAATGCTTGTCCAAGTTTCCTGAGTAGCCTTCAGGGGTCAATAACTGCACACTATTCTCAGGATGACTACAGCACACGAACTTGCCTTATACAAACATGTCCCTGTCATGACACAGGCTGACTGGGAAAAAGAAGGTCCTAAAGTTTTGTTCTATTCTCATGTTGATGCTATCAGGTGCTGTGTTATTCCAGGGCTGTGTGCATATAATGATTGAAACATTCTAGTAAGGTGCACATATTTTTTGAGAGACACTTAAGTACCTGTGCAGGAAGATGCCTATCAAAATTGTTAGTGTGAGCTTTAGGATCTTTAATTACTCTTCTACTTTTAAGTCCTACTAAACACCTTCTGTGCATTTTAACACCAAAGAACCTTCAAAATTTTCTATGTCAGCTATCTCAGAATTCATGAGATCATAACTGCCTGAATATACAAATTCCCAAGCTCTGAGCTACTAGAGAAATTTTAATTCTTCTCAAAACTATATCTGTTCTGAAAGGCCAAGCATCTCTGCTTGCCACTAGTCACCACCAAAATAGTTAACGTCCCTTACTAAGAAACTTTTCTTCCTATTAATAAAAAACTGACTCAAAGCTTCCTTATGTCATGCTGGCTTGACCACATTCATTGTCAGTTATATTCCTGGAAGAAAGGATCTTCAAGTGCACATTTGGAGTGGCGAGAACAACTGCAATAATTCACTGCGTCATCAAAACACTTCAGCAAGCTTTAAAGACAAAAAAGGATGCATCTCTCTGTTTTGATACACTAAATTAGGGCTCCCTGTTTTAGTGGTCTTCATTAATTCCCTATTAAGCATGTTAAAGCATTTCTGTAGGAAATACTCATATATTTCCTTGTATTCTAACCCGGTTTTTTTCCACTTTTCATTCTAGTTTTTGAGTCTTCTTTATCTCCAGAAATTTTGATAACAATAGTCCAAAGTTAAATTTTAATAGCAAATGGATCTGTATTTCTTCTTCCAGCTCTACATTCATATTCAAGAAGGTTTAGAGGGAAAACTGTCCTTACATGACAATTCTGGCAT
Organism: Sturnus vulgaris; assembly: GCF_052056855.1. Classification (NCBI taxonomy): domain Eukaryota; kingdom Metazoa; phylum Chordata; class Aves; order Passeriformes; family Sturnidae; genus Sturnus; species Sturnus vulgaris. Next base: position 35,719,084 of record NC_142248.1, read on the forward strand.
TTGTCATTTCATGACTTTTTTTTTTCCCTATAAGATTTTGTCTTGTCAAAGATATTTTAAAATCTCCTCTCTGTAATTAGGGTAAATATGCAGATCTTTGTTTGTGAAAGGAAGAGAATAAAGCAAAAAAAATGAGAAGATACTTAATACAGCTTGAATTTTGCAGACAACAACCACTTGCTTGATTCAGTTTTGCCAGTATTCATTTGAAATAATTCTTATTTCAGTTTTACAAGCTGGCTTGAAATTCTGTGGTCTTTGCAGACAATATGTTTGTATGTTTTTCTTGTCTGTGTTTCAAGTGAATCTTATTTCTTGGAATTTTCATTCATTCTGGAAATTTTAATCCTCCTCTAATACTTCATCCTCTTCCATATCCCAGTTAAGACTTCTCCCAAAACTATTGAATCCCTGGATAAATTATGATGAACATGAAACAAAGTGCAAAATGCAGTTTTATTTACAGTGGTAACTTTTAACTTTACAGTGGTAACTTTATTGGCTTCCTCATTGAATAGTTTCATCTAATTTAATTTCTGTTTTGTTTAATTATCAGTTGTGTGGTGTTTCATTCTAAGGAGGAATTTAATACTAGTTTAATCATATTTAATGATGAAATGTGGATATATGGTTAGCAATGTTGATGTAAGTATATTCACTAAATGTCAATGGTGCATAATTATGACTATTATAACTGAGTAATTTGGCAATGCTAAAATATTTTTCTTTATTTCTTGTTTTAAAGGTAGAAACAACAATTTTGCATATTTGCTGGGGTTTTTTTCATGATGCTAAGATGTCTTGAAAATATCATTGAAATTTGAAGTTTAAATAATTTTTGTATTTTAAATGGAATTTTAAATAGACAAATATAGTTGCAGAGTGGCTGAGTGGTTGAAAATAGCAAATATTTTTTGTCATTTTTCCAAAAATTAATCCCATACTTTTCTACTGCATTGGCATTCCGATTACACTGTCAGAACATTTTCAAATTTTTAAAAACTTCAATCACATTTTGTGTTAGTTTAAATTAAAAATTGACTTGAATTTTGTTAGCTTTTGATTCTATGCCAGTATTTTGTATTCTGTAAATATTCATATTGTACATATGAATAATTAAAATATGCATTTTTAAAAATAGATCTTGGAATAACCATTTTTTTAATATCGTATTTTTAAATGTTAAGTTATTCTTTTTAGTAACAATACCTGTCTCAGAAAGCATGATTTTCAATGTTTATCCAGAAGTGTAAGGTCCTTACTTTAAATCCAGAACTATGAAGTTTTTGGGCAACTCTTAGCTGAGCCACTAACATCTTTCAAGTCAAAAAAGAAATATCCTGCAGTTACATCGCTTGTCATGTTTTTTTCTGAATTGAGTGGATAACATTTTGCACATTTTGCTGCAGACCATTCACCCAGTGTATATCTTTGTCAGAATATCCTCTTTGGGTACACACAGATTTTTTCAGAGGTGACTACTGTGTAAGTGTGGAAGACCAAATGCATCGGAATTTAGAGCCCAGAAAGACCCTGAACAGGAGAAGAGTGAGCATTTTGTGATGCAATAAGCACAGGCACCAAAACAAGTGTAAGCTTTAGACATGAGTGAACCAGTTTCTTTTTCACTTTCCACATCTTCCGAGCCAGAGGCTGATTTTGCTGAACAAACAATGTCCTGTCTCTACTTCTCTGTGGTCAGAGGGTGCTGGAGGATGGAGATGAAGGGATAGGCAGGGAGGAATTTCATGCTGGAAGAGATGGAAAGCAATTAACTGTAAAGGAGTGAAGGATGTTGGAGAGGAGGCTTGCAGAGTCACAAAGGTACGTAGCTGTGAGGGGTGAAGAGGGGAAGGCAAAAGAGACCAATCAGGATCCCATGCTCTGAAAGATGGGGAGGGTTCTAAGGAAGGTGAATCAGAAAGAGATGAAGAGACAGAAGGAAAAAGGCCTCTGCTGGCACAAACACACCTCCAAAACTTCAGCAGCCCTCTACAATCAGTTGGCCCATTTCAACCTTTACTATATCTTTAGTCAGGTATCATAACAGAATTAATTCCAAGGTCTCAACAGGAAGAAAACGTGTTCTTTTGTTTTGGTCTCTGGTATGATACAACCCAGTTTAGCCTGGATTGTGAGCAGCCTGGGAACAGCTTGCTACATTTCTGTTAGAAGTACCTTCTTTCTGAGCCTATAGCTGGAGTACTTACAGAAGCAAAACATTACCTATTGAGGAAGGAAGAGATCAGGAAGAGAAATAACTGCTGGATGACTTTGTGAGTGAACAATCTGCAGTCCTCCAGTATACATTCTGTCTGATTTTCTGTGTGGGAATATTATTTCACCTAAACTTTTATATTCCCACCTAACTTCACAACATCTCAACCATGGATTGTATGATAAAGGTGTGTACCAGTCTGTCCAACAAAGGAATTTTCTCTGTTGCAATGATAAATGCAGTAGTAATTTCAGAACCCAATTTTATAAGACTGTATTCATTGATAGATGAGGAAGTGAAGTATTGAACAAGACAATCAAATAATTATAGAAGTCCACATGGACTGAGACTAACTGAAAAACAGAGGATAGTTATTTGAGATGCCTGTCTTCCATCTACTCATAGCAGAAGGATAAAAAGAATAAGGCAGAGATTATGTGAATGAAACAGCCAAGCAAAAGCTCAGCTTAGTCATATTAAACCATCTGCGATTAAAAAAGAAAAAAAGCCTATTGAATAGTAACTTACATTGTAATTACTTTCAGTTCTGTGTAATTGTCTTTGTTTTCATGCTCAAAAAGGTATGTCTATTTGGATGAATAGCTGGCAAATGAACTTCTATGTTTGTTTGTTGAATCAAATGTGATTTTGCAAAAGCATATCCAATAGCAATTTTAGAAATGAAGAAAATTTTTAGCCTAAAATATTTTTACCAGAACTTTCTATTTAGTTTAGCAAATCATCTCATAAGTGTGAGAACAGTTTCTGGATCAGAGATCTTAACTATTTGAGTTGTGCCTAGTGGAAAGCAGAGATGTTGGTACTTTAGATTATCAGAACAGTTACAGATTTGAGGGGAAATAAAATTTCATGCGTACCTAAGAACTTGGGAGTTTGTACATTCAGGAGATCATGATTGTCTAAATTCCAAAGCAGCTTTCCAAATATAATATCCATATCTATTGGAAAATATCCAAAAATATTTTTTAATAGAGCATATGTGAATTGAAAATCAAGGGACCTGGAGACTAGGAACATATAAATGGCTTCTAAAAGTCAAATCTTCACAGTTATTGATTTTTATTTTTTTTTTTTTAATACATAAAGCCTGGAGAATGGTAAAAACTATATGAAACTGAAGTTAAAACTGAGATTCCCTTGCATTTGCACAAATTCTCTACCTGAATCTAGCCGGGACAAGCAGTGTGCTATCATGTTATCACCAGTTTGGTTAACATGGCTTACTTAAAACAGGAAAACACATGAAATGACTTAATTTTGCCACTCCTTGATTTAACAGTGATGCCCAGTTTAGCTCTCTCAGTTGAAGAAGATATTCCAGTAAAACAGGATTAGCAAAAAGAAATTAACTTTTTTTTTTCCTATTAGCACTTTGCATTTTTGGTTGGACTGAATAAACAGCCAATCTGTTTTCTAGTTGTACGTCTGATATTCAAGGCTTTGAAACCAACCATATCAGTTTTAAAATTTAACATACAGTATCTTCATCGCATCAAGTACACCCATAAAAGAAAAGACCTGTGAAAAAGAAAGGTCAAACTTAATAACATTAAACTTTTCTATCAGCCTGAGGTGAAGACGGCAAAGTTTGCTGGTAGAAGCAGCTTGATTCCTTTCTTATAGACAGCTGTTATCAGATATGGGTCTGATAATAATTATGAGATTTATCAAAGAGCAGATTGACATCCTAAGAGTAATTATTTTCATTTCATGTCCAGCTGGAAGCCTCTGGAATATACATTGTTAATCTTATTTCCCATTATCTCTCTCAACTCCATCCTCAAATTATTCAGACCCTATGTACGCTTTTGTGGGAAAATGTTGGCCTCATCTGTGTGGCAGATGATACAGACAATTCTTCTGTACTCTCTTTTTTTTTTTTTCCTTTTTTTTTTTTTTTTTTAACTGGTTCTAATCCAGACAAATCACAATGTTATTATCTATCATCAGCAGTTGGTCTGGTAGCTCAGGAAAAAGATGTGTACTTCTTTTTTGCTACTTTGCAAAGTTGAGTAATGGTGCAAAGTTCACCTCATGATGAAAATAAATGTACTTTTTCTCTTCTGCATAACAGTAAGCACTGTGCCTCTTCCTGAAATACTGCAAAACATAACACCAAGTGTGGGCTTGACAGAGACTGTATCACTTTTCCCCTGGGCCTCAGGTGGTTGAAATGAATTTGGATTGTTTACCAGAATACAGTGTTTTTACAGTTACAGGAACGTCTACATTCTCAAGTACAGCCCCAGTGTTGGTTGAAAGGCAATATGGATTGTCTCTCCCTCTGCTATTTTTTTCATTAGTTCTAAGTTTTACAGATAACTCTTTGTGGTCCACGGTAGAAAATATTTATTGATGTAAGCCTCAAGTATCTGCTTCAAGAGACCAGGTATTTATTTTCTCCAAAATGACCATTATTTTTTCAATTATGGGGTGAATTGTCTTAAGACTAAGTTAAAGAAACATGATAGTATTTACAACAGGGCAGGGATCTTTGCATTTGGGACAAAAAAGTGTTAAGCCATTGTTCAAGGCTTAAAATCCTTCTACCAAAATGGCTTGTGGTCTTCCTGCTTCCGTAAAATTAATTTTATACCTGGCAAAGAGTGTGGTTTAAGTTGATTCCTTTAAAATTTAAATTAGGAGTTGCTGTGAAGCCTGGGACTTAGTTTTATGAGTGCTCACTGAGGTTTACAAACCTATTCAGCAAAACTCATGGCTGGTGAGTGAAACTGTGCCCCTCAGAGCTTCAACCCACTGCTGAGACATGAAGAGCTCTAGGAGGCACACAGAAGCATTTAGTGGAAATGTTGCTGGTATTAATTACTACAAGAAAACCAACTTGCATTTTTTAGGTTAGATCATAAACCCTCCAGCTGCTGAACACATCTATAGGTATCTTCCTGCTGCATTTATTTGCCTCCTAAAGTAGCACAATGCTGAGAAAATGGCAAGAATTAAAATGAACTAAAGTAATTTCTTGCATCTGGATGGCAACTGAGAGTCCAGATAAGTAAAGTTGTGAGGAGTTTTTCAAAGATTCAGCTTCTGTGGTTGTTTATTCAGCAGCAGTTTAGGCACCAGGCAAACTAATTGTTTTTCTCTAATGCCTTAAATTAAACTACAGACATCACTGACCTCAGGGTAAGGAAGAGAGTTTTACCAAACTCACAGACTCCAGAAGTGAAAAGAATTCCTTAATGCTGCTGTGAAGGAAGCTTTATGCCAGGGTGTCACACTCAACAGGAGTTTCACGAGCAAAGGAGAAAGAAAAAAAATATAACCCCATTGCTTCTAATTAGTGGTTAATTCTTGTTTATTAGAATCAGGTTCAAACCAAAGAGAAAAGAAGGGAAAAAAAAAAAGAAAATAAATCAAAGAACAAAAAGAGAGAGTTGTTCAAGGACCCTAAGTTTGCTAGAGATCCAGTTTGTGCTTTGACCCCCCTAAACTATTTCAGCTTTTCCATCCAGCCTTTAAAGCAACACAAAATGAAAAATCTCTTCATTTCCACAAAGCAAAACTGTCTTTTTGTATCCCTCAGTTGCAGCTGATATATGTAGTAAATGATACCAGAAGCCCTGCTGCTCAGTGAGGGGTAGAGATTTTTGGACTCCCCAGTGTGTCCCCATCCTCCTCCAAAAACGTAGGAGCGGCTGAGAAGGATCTGCTGCCTTTTTGTGAGTTAAGCCAAACATCTGCTTCAACCAGTCAGTTTCCTGTGCAGTCTTGAAAGACATCTGTAAAAGAAGACCCCAGGAAGAGAGCTGGGCCTGAATTTTTAAATTCTATAGATGCAAGATAAGGAGCTTAGATAACAGCATAACCTCCTCATTTCTGCAACCCACTTGGTGATCTTACATAACGCTGATCCTCTCATTTAATAGTGATGAAAATTTCATCAACAAAATTTGCTTTTGCTCTGCCAAGTCATGACAACCTCAATTAGAGCTGAGCTGGAGAGGCATTTGTGTGATTACATCAGTCCAACTGGATGTCTTCTTCTCCCTGTGATGGCTCTTTCTATGCCATTCTCTGGGTATTTGATCTTTCTATCCAGATTCAGGCGGCTGAGCAGTGAGATGTAATCAAGAGTAACTAAAACAATTTGGAAGAATCTGCCCACAGTCAGGATTTTTATTCTCCATTCATTTTTTAAAGTTGTAAGTTAAACGTGCTCTAGACAACAAGGCAGTCACATCCAATTTTGCTAGGTCTTTGCTGAAAGCTTGATAATTCTGATTAATGCAATAATGAAAATACATTATATAATGCCTATCTTCCTCAAAAAAAGATCTGTATTACTGGTCAAGTGATCTTATTTTTCTTTTCTCAAACCCACTTTGAACAGCACTTCCTTAATCTTCTTCAGTGCTTAGATACTATGTTTTGGTAGTTAATTTTAGAAATTCCATTCTACAGAGCATTTAAAAATACAGAATATTTCATTCTTAATGGATGGTGAATACTGTTGTCTGGTAAAATACTGGCCACAAAAGAAAGTAAGGGAAGGGTTTCACCATCTTAGATTTATTTCTTGTAAACAACTCAGAGCTATAATGTGATTTGAAATGAAAATTGTACAAAGCGCTACTTGTCAATCAACGTACACAAAAATTTTAATTTCATGTTTATCTTGAAAATTGCAATTATCTTAAAAGATTGAGCCTCAAACTCAAGTAAAAATGAAATGGTGAATGAAGGAAACTGAAAGAGATAAGGTAAAGGCATTTGCTTTAGGTTTCTGTGCATTATTCTTCCTTTATTTCTCCTTTTAGGCTGGATGACCCGGATGACCAGCCTCTCTATCATTTCCTGGACAATAACCTATCTTTAGTTCATAAAAAATACTATCCAATATGATAGAAGAGGTAAAATTTGAAGGATATTTAAATTTCTATAATTTTTGTGAAAGAAAATCACATACAAAAAAAAAGTGCCTCCACTGAAGAAGAGATGGACAGAACTCAGCTTACCACACCTGTTGCGAGCAACAATCAGACAATCAAGGAAAATGAAAATAACAGTGAGTCCATGGGGGCATGCATTCTCATGCTATTGCATTTATTTCATAGTTACAACAGTACATAGATGCATTGATTGCAGCTAGTGCTAGAAACATTTTCTGAGTGCAGAAGACATGAATTCATAGGAAAACAGACTTCAATAGTTCAGCTGCTCACAAAGTCACTCTTCTGTGTTCCCAGCAGTGCACCTGAACATTCTTCTATGTTGATAGGAATTGGATTTCCTTTTACACCAGCACTTAGGTTTTCATTTGGGCTTCTCTGAGGACAAAGTCAATTTGCAAACTTGCAACCCCAAATCTGAGCTTCTGTCATTTCTGGGACTATTCTTTTTCTTGACTTTGAGTGTGATGCTTGACTAGCATTAATGAGGAAATTGCAAAGCCAAATTAATAAGTGCTGTGTCTTAGAAATTATTTGTCATTGTGGACATCTAGATCAGGAAAACAAAATCTACTTCTATAACCACATTTACAGAAAATATTTTCCTCACACAACTCCTTTTTGGAGCTCAGATCTGTACAAATTGCACAAAGTACAGTAGAAACTTGTAACCTCTCTTAAGCTCTGCAGCTTGTTGGGCTTATATTTAGTTATCTTACATAGTTTCTTGAAATAGCCATTGACAGGGCTAGGTGACTAATTAGGTTCATTTTAGATAAGTTGGAGGCATTCTGTGAAAAGCTGAAGTAATGGGTAAAGTATTTAAAGAATAGGTCTTACAGTGAAAGGTTCGAGAAGCTCATTCTGTTCCATTTATAAAAGAGTAAAGGGCCATTTCTTCACAACCAGTCATCCCCTTACAATGGGAAAAAATAATAGCAAATTAATCTAAAAAGAAATTCAAAAGATATAAAATTATCTAAAGACTGAACTATACAGTTAAACTATTCAGGCCATAAAGCACAGTTTTAAAACCCTGAGATAGTCACTTCACCAAAAAATTGAGACTGAGGCACCAGATTCTGACCTGCACCCAAATTAACAGAACTGCTTGATAGAACCCCTAAACTTCTGCAGTAAAACACTACAGGTTTAACATCACTTTATCAACAGGTCCAGGAGTATTGTATGTCCTGAATTTAACATTGCCATTTTTTCAAGCTGTCTACAGGAATATTTTTACATTCATTTCAGCTCCACTCCTTACAAAAGATACATGGCTGTTCATCTAAAACTTTACCTCTACTTGTTTCTGCCCAATAGACAGTAATGAAGTTATTTTCCCCACTCATTTTCTCAGCTTCCATCCTAGCAGTAGCAGAAGAGCACTGCAATGGACTAGGAACTTCATGCTTTGTAGGTGAACTGCTGCTACTGAAGTTTAATTTCCTGTCTTCATGAACAAAAGGTATAACCATCTTACAAACACTGGTTGGCTGAGACATAAAACCCCAAAGGTGTGTCCACCTTATATTGCATTCAATGGGTTTTTTTTTTCAAGCAATGACAACCCCAGGTCAGAAAATTTAAAAAAACCCAGCTATCTGCTATTGCTTCTGGAAATTCACCTTCAGGAGGCAAAATAAAAACTGGAGTTAATGTGTTTGTTGCCTACATACCTGGTCTCCTCTGAAAAAGTCTTGAGTTGATTAGTTACCCCTTCCAGACAAAATGTTTCCCTCTCATCCTAACCCCTGAGATATTCCATTATTTAGGAATAAATGCTGCTTGGCGAAGCATGGGTCCAACACAGAAAGAAAACAAAAAAGAACAGAAGCACCTACTTATCTTCCTGAAGCCAAATTAATCTAAGTAGCAGACTTTAAGGGCAAGGAGTAGGTCATAGCTAACGTTGCTAGTGGCTTCTCCCAGTCAAAATGAGCTTGTTAGTGGAGTGACAAACTAGTTATAGGAAGCAGTTCCTAAATTTTTAGACAGCATTTATTTATTTAGCCATCATCAGGTATCCTTTTTATGACCACTCCTGACTGTACCCGCCAGAGACATGTATCTGCAAGAACATTTTTGCTTCAGGTATAAACATTTTGGCATGCAATCCCTTAAGCTTTCAGCATATACCAGCATTCCCTGAGATGATGCAGAACAGCATTGCAGTTTTGCTCCTGCCACAAGCAGGATTAGGAACAGGACACAATTTTTCCCTAAAGGTTATTAACCATTGTACAGTATGGTTTATTTTTGCTTCTCTGAAGCTGCCATCACCAGATAAGCAGAAGCAGTAGCTCTCATTCGCAATGAAATTCTGCTCTTCTGTAGCTGCACTGTAGCAAAAGCAACAGAAAGGCTGTGCAAGGTCCATTGTGTGCATGTGTGGCTGGCTTCTCTGACTCTGCCATCTCTCTTCAAACATAATCTTCCCTGTTTCCCCACTCAGAGAAACCTGTGTCCTGAAGCCAACAAAACCTGCAAAGCAGCTTTCTTTCAGATTTGAAATCCAGAATGCAAACTAGTTCTCATTTTCAGTGTCTCTGTTATGCAGAAATATTACACTAAACTGGAGAATTGCCCTGTTTTGTTGAGCCATTGTGACTGCATTATCATTGTCAACAGAGTATTGGGACATCCTAATGTAGAATTACAAGATTTCCATGAGAAAAATTAGCAGACTTCTTGCTGTCCTCTACTTGTTTAAGCCATCTATTTCCCTGGTAAAAACCAATCCATTTTATAATGCCTAATACTCTCTGACCCCAGGTCTCTTGCAGATTAAAGGTCCTATACCTGTAAAATGTGCTAACCACCACCCTTTCTGAAAAGAATCCCCAACCAGATGCTTGCCAGATGTCAGACTCTCTGTACAATAAAAAGTACCCTGACTTGCTCTGCTTTCATTCTCTTTCATAAGCAAGAGACCACAAAGAAATGTGTTTTATAGGTATGGAAGTCCAGCTGCGAGGAAGTGACTCTCAGACTCCCACAATGCTGTTCAGGTAGAAATGCCAGCTCCCCTGTACTACCAGGATAAGAAGGACTGTCCAAGGGAGAAATATTCCTGTATATCATAGTGGAATGTGATGAGACAGCACAGAGGGAGAGTGGCACTCCCAGACACCCTGAAAGGGTACAGGTGCTCATTAACACACAGAAGCCATCGCTACAATTTTTAGCCTTGCAATTAGAAATGAGTCCCTATGGAAATATTTCAAAATAGAACTGAAACTAGTTTTAGAACTATAAATAACATGTATCTTGGCAGGCCCCTGAAGAAAGATTTCTCCATTTGTTTTTCTTCTTTTTAACCTAAAGTTACAAGTATAGATACATTCTTTACTGTTTTATGCTCCCTGAAGATCTCAGGAGACCTAATTTAAACCCTACACTGCATTATAGATCCTTCTATAGCCCATGACTTGGGAGGGTCTGACCCCAAGAGGTTTCAATGCATGTTTTTTTTCACTCCCTAAGAAATCTTACTAAAGCTGCTCTGGTTGCACAAGTATTGTCATGCTGGAAAGTTTGATATGTTTGATACATTTTCCCAAATAGTAAGTACGCATGATGTGCTATGAATCCTGATAGTAAACTGTGTGTTGTGTCATCTCTTTCAATCCATAGCCTTTTGAGGCTAGATTTTTCTTCTATTGCATGTATCTCAAAACAAGAAAGTCTGCATCTCATTTGAAACAATCCTACCTTACCATCTGATGAGCAGATCAGGGAATTATCAAATGGTCTCAGTTTGAAGGGACATTAAAGATTATTGAGTTTCAAACACCCTGCCAGATGAGGATAAATTTCTAGCTAAACAAAATTTCATTGTGTTCACATTTTGAACACTAATACTTCAGACCATCCTATTAACTGCTTGTAAAAGTTAGTATATATTTTAAAACTGGCCTTCTATAATCTGCCCATTAGCTTCTGAAAGTCACATTGTATAAAAGAGAATAGGTTAATTTCTTATTACTTCTACACCTATTAAAAGAAAACTGACATCTGAGTTTCTGGATGATTACAAGAATGATTTTCATTGCATTAATAAAGTAATTTTTAAAGCACAGTCTTGATAAATCATCTTCCATTTAAAATACATTTTTGTCCAATAGTAAATACAGAACAGGGAAGAATTCTATATTTCTAGTTTTCTCAGAAATACACCTAATGCTGCAAGGTATCAGTGTGAAGCTTAGAAAATGCTTAACAGTCTTGGATTTACTGCTCTGCTTACAGTTTGGCTTCAGTCATCTACCCTTCCTCAAGGTCTTCTTCCATGAGTGCTAGTACAAAGAGCAGACATGCTCTGTTCAACTCCAGCAAGGCTTCTGCAGAGATAAAGCTACCATTAGACATCCTAATGCACCTACTTTAAATCACACAACCAAAAAACACAGTTCAGCACAACTGTGTAAACTGATGTCCTTTATTAAAATACAGACATGGGAGGACTATGGAATGGGTAAAGACTAAATTATTCTTTTTGCCAGATGAGTGATCCTTTTAAGTCTAGGTTTAAGTTCACCGGTGCAGCAATGGGAGCAAGCCATGCCTGTACAGTACCTCATCTAAAGACAGATAAATCTTCAGAGCTCTGCAGGGAGCCCAGGTGCCATGGTATATTTTATCATCACTCTATAAACCATGCTCTGCCTCCATGCCTTTATAATGAGCACAAGGACATGAAGACGAAAAGCCTTGCTGCATATGCATCATGTAAATCTATCAGTTTCATTGCTAAATTTGAGCAATTCTGCTAAGGTCAGTCTGTGTAGCAGCATCTCTTCCTTTCTGTTTGTTTAAAGAGATTGAAAATTAGCTTTTTGTAGTATTTTGTGAAATACAGTATATTCCAAAAAGTTTTTATTGTCTTCCATGTAACTTGCATTCAATATAAAAGGTGAGTATTCTTTTTTATTTTCCTCTTTTTTCTCCTTTTCTCTTTTTTCTCATTTTTTTTCTCTTTTTGACTTTATTTTTCACTCTCTGTCTCCTTCTCTTCCCCCCTCCTTCCCTCCTTCCCTTCCTTCCTTCCTTCCTTCCTTCCTTCCTTCCTTCCTTCCTTCCTTCCTTCCTTCCTTCCTTCCTTCCTTCCTTCCTTCCTTCCTTCCTTCCTTCCTTCCTTCCTTCCTTCCTTCCTTCCTTCCTTCCTTCCTTCCTTCCTTCCTTCCTTCCTTCCTTCCTTCCTTCCTTCCTTCCTTCCTTCCTTCCTTCCTTCCTTCCTTCCTTCCTTCCATAGAAAATGTTGCATACTCTGTATGAGCATAAAATGTCTAAATACACCTGACCCTGAATAGTTCTCAGTCTTTTCTCTCTTATATATAAACCAGCCACAAATGTGATTCCAGACTGATCAGAGAGAGAAATAGAGAAACAATTTTAAAAGCTGAGGCATTAACGAAAAAAAGTACCAGGGAGGATGAATTAACAAGTCAGTCTAATCTGAGAGGGGAACGTTGTAGTGAAGAAAATTTTGTGCCTTTCTGAAAAGATGTGTCACACAGCCTCTCGCATTGCCGCACTCTGTGCCCAGTGCTCTGACACCACCTTCAGCTGCCACCGACAGCCCTAATGTCAAAAATTTTTTTAGACTGCATGTGGAAAGCAGTTCATAATTGGAGTCTCTATGAAACTGAAGCTAAAAAAGAAAGAAACCGCAAAATGTGAAAGCCTGCAAGCAACATTGTTGTCAGGATTTTTGCTATCACTTTGTTTTTAAATGATTAATATTAGTGCTGTGATTTGTGTGACAGAATTTGCTACAGCTTCTAATTATGGCAGGCCAAAAAGCACCATTCCATTTTAGAGGGGACATAACAGTTATTAATATATGCAGAGATAGATTATAGATATATTAGATAGATAGATAGATAGATAGATAGATAGATAGATAGATAGATAGATAGATAGATAGATAATCTCTCTTCTCCAGCTATTTGGTTTATTTTCATTCCACACTTGGCAAAAAAACCCATTCCCTTTAAAAATCTGCCGTGAAAATCTTCTCAAGGCTGGAGGTCCACTCTGGGGTTTGTGGTGGCTTTACTGAGAGCACCATGGTCACATTCCAGGCTGGGTGTGGAGGCGAGGGCACAGAGCCAGCTATGTGCCCATGGCTCCCACAGTCCAGGCTGGTGCCTCTGCAGCTCCTTCATGAGCACTGTCAACTTCAGGTCATTGTTCAAAGAGCTGTGACACCTCTGCACCCAGAATTTAGACATCTGCCCTAGACCGCTAAATCTAAATTCAACATAGATACTTTTCAAAACGTACATATATATTTTTAAGGTGTGTGCGGATGTTTCTTTCTATTATGGGTTTCATTTAATGAGCTAGACAAACACCAGAGGCCTCAGTAGAAACATTCTTCTCAAGATATCAAGAAATCTTACACTGAAGCTACATTGTATTTTATTATCTGACACCAGATTTTAATTTATTTTACTGTCACTTAAGTGCCCAGGGTCCCATTCTCAAGCGATTTACTTATTTATTCTAGTCATGGATAAATGAATACTTTAATGCCCTCTGCCTCTTCAGTTAAGTCAAGATGTTTGCTTTCTTTGTCTTGCTTGTGTATCAGTTGAATAATTTTAAATCTCCATCGTCTTAGGTGTTTTTGTCCAAATCTTCCTGAAGTCCTTCTGCTGCCTCTGTTGGGAAATAATGGCTGCAAGGCCATGTGGGGTAACCATTTTGAGAGACTGGTAAATGCTGGGCACCAATGTAAGAGCAACACTGGCTGCAGGGAAATCTGAGAACAGAGAAGTAGTAGTTCCTCATCCCAGATTTAAGCAGTCAAGCAGCTCCTTGAGTGCTGATGGGCAGGGGAGCCTGCTTGCCCTGGTCTAAGCAATCTAGCTCCTCAGTTGGAGTGGAAGCTGGGAAGAAAGGATAGAGAAGATACAGGGGTTTGAGAGCTAGAAAAGAACAGTGTTTGGATGCCATCTGAGAGCTGAGTGGTACCAATGCACATGACTGGAGCCCCTTTGCTTTATCTGAAGTGGCACAATGAGACACAGCCTTGAAAATAAGGAATAGCTTTGAGTAGGTGACAGCCTGAGTTAAGATCCGTTTGCTGATTATAATGATCCTGTGAAGTACACCTAAAAGAGCCTTGAGTGTACTTCTTAGTTATATTGGCTCTCTGCAGTGATTATCTGTTTGTCATCTGCGTCTATTTTGGAAAATTATATTTTAGTTACTGCAAGTTAGTCAGCAGCTTGCACAATAAACAGCTAGTCACAATGAGAGTGTCAGGCTCCTACTGGGTCCAGCTACAGAGATGTTTCCACCAACAGGATTTATAAATGAAGCACACAGAATGCCAGCCTCTTAAACACAGAGCTGTGGCAAGGCTGTTCAGCACAGCAGCAGTGGGAGGAATTGCTTGGGAAAGGCTCCTCAGAAAGTCGAACTGAACTGGGCTTTTCTCACAACAGTTTGAGTTCACTAAATCTGGGGGAAGTAGGATCACCGGTTCAGGAACATGAAGGATTAGCTTCACATCACACAGCTCAAGGGAAAGACGACAGCAAAATGTCAGGGAGATGGCAGTTTGACCCAGCACTCTTTCCAGGGAAGGCAAGGCCTGTATTGCTGCTCCATGTGTTCCTAGTACCTAACACCAACACAGTTTTAATCCATGAAACACTCTTTTCAGAATAGCTGCGGTAAAAATGAACCACGATGGGCTAGTCTGGGAAAATATATTAATAAAATACCTGTAATTTTGTAGTTATCTGCATATTTGGGCCTGCTTTGGAAGTGATTCATTTGCATCAGAAGCCAGTGCCACCAGTTTAAGGAGGAAGCACTTTTCCAAGGACTATGGGCAAGGGGGGATGGAAGGCTGTTCATTATGTGGTTGCATCTTTTGGACTGAGCAGAAGAGTGCTCCTAAAAATGAGTGACACAAAGTAATTTTCAAGCAGTCATTTTGTTATTTAACATCCCTCAAAAGTGCAAGGTCTTTCTTATAGATTTTGTCTGTGCCACATCCTGTTAATAGCACAATCTCATTACCACAATGGTAACAGTCACTTGATGCTCATTTAACAGAAATCTTTCAAAACAACACTATTGCTTTTTCACAGTTGGCTCCATATGATACAGGTTAGCAGCTTCTTAACTCTGCTTTCATAGCATAATTACATAATTTAGAATTAGTCAGTCATGTTGACCTTTAAATAGAAACAAACATTCAATTTAGATAGTTGTTTTGTCATTAGCAAACAGTGAGCAGCTGAGAACATTTTTGCCATTGGCTGACAATGTCTTCATGAACATGTTCAAGTCCAGGCAAAGTGCAACATCTGTATTAATTATGTCTGGCTTTTGATTTGGATCTGGATTCTCACCAGTCATCACAATAGTCAAGGTCCAGTCTCATCCTCTTGAAAGAAGTAGCTTTCATCCTTTTATCAGAGGCAGATTCAGCATGTTTACAATAATAATTCTGACATACAGAAGATGAAGGGATAAAGTCTGCCCTGGAATAGCTCTCATCAGTTCTTACAGCTACAGTTTGTACTTATGGAGGATGGTAAATCTGAGCTTCAAACATTCTTTCTTTTAATATTTTATCTCAAACCTTTTCCACAGGCAGAAATCACTCTGACCACCAAGCAAGTTGCCCCACATCTGGGATAAGATTCAGCAGCTGTTTGCATTTTAGTGCTTAGTTACCTGGCTGCACCCTCTTGGAAATGAGAAAGTTGTGCTGGGGTAACAGAAAGTGAAATGTTGCCTGTAGCTTTTAGCTGCTCCAATCTTCAGTGCACATATCCCACACACAGTGGTTTGAGAAAAACAGGAAGAAGCAAGATAAGCCAAAGCCCCAGTGACTACAAAATATACCTTGCTAAGTCCCTAACTGATACTGCTTCTTATCAGATGAAATGCCTTAGTATTAATTCCTTTTAATTAAATTCATATTTGATTCTCCAGTGATCTTTGGCGTGTATTTGCAGTCACTCTTCACTGCAGTATGATGTACTAGAGTTACAGAACTGTTCAGAGTATGTAGACAAGCATTGAAATATGTTACAAAAACATGGATAAAATACACACAGACACAGACCCACAGAATCTTTAGAGTTGGAAGGGACCTCTAGAGATCTTCTAGCTCAACCCCTCTGCCAAGGCAGGGTCACCTAGAGCAGGTTACACAGGAACACATCCAAGGTGGGTTCTGAATGTCTCCAGAGACTCCATGATCTCCCTAGGCACCTGTCCCAAAGCTCTGTCACCCTCAATGTATAGAAGCTCTTCCTCATGTTAATGTGAAATTTCTTGTGTTTCAGTTTATGGCCATTGCTCCTCGTCCTGTCTCTGGGCACCACGGAAAACATTTGTGTACACACAAACACGTCAGCAGCATAAAAGATACAAGAGTAGACACTGAGTAGATTTACTGATTGCTAATTTTACTCTCTCAGGACACTTTCTTCCTTTTATAGTGTTTAATGTGCTCTTCTATGGACGAGGTCAAATTGTAAAATAGTCTGCTGATAAATTGTAAGGTGCCTGTGGGGCAGACAATCTTTACTAATAATTATCAACTTTTGACACATAGAAAACATTAATAAAAGACCATGAGGCTAAGGAACAACATGACAATGCTGAAACAGCCATAGCAAAGACTAACACACATAAAAAACATTGAATATTTTTTAAAATTTAAAATTTCATGCAGTAAGTTTTTATGAAACTTTGTCTGTTTCATTTTGTCTTTCAGTCAAAATAAAAATTTTTACACTGTTTTGAAAGAAAAATATGATTAGAAGATACAGGAAAATTGCTTGAAGTTGTGTCTGATACCTACCTTCAATGAATAAAAAAACTATATTTCTATTAATATGAAATATATCTTTTATACTGAGGAGAAATGAATAATTTTTAAAAAGATGCTGTCTAAAATTAAAATATGTGTAACAATGTAACAGCAATAAGTTTTGTTCCTTAAGCAGGTGAGTGGTAAAATTACCATTTTATTCACCCTTGCCTTAGCAAGGTACAGACTGCTCACCAGATGGACTTCCAGTCCTGACAAACTCTGAGAGAACTATCACTTCTAGACCAGCCTTTCTCAATTTACCATCTCCTGCTATAAGTAGAAAAGTCCCGTTCCATGTTATTGCACATAACAGAACAGAAATAAATATGTCTTCGTGGGCAGCTATATGATAAACCAAGGAATCACAATTCTAAAAGCCTTGACAATAAGTCAGTGTTACATAGAAAGGCTGATCATGGTTAAGAGTTATTATCCTGTGGCCAGAAGACCATACTTATCCCCATCATTTGTGGCTGGTTTTGAAAGGGGCTCTATGATAGGCCTGGCTAAAGCCTTATCATCATGGTTTGTGGTCAGAATGGCCAGCTGAAGCACCAAGAAGAATGTATTTACATACTCAAAAGCAATTTCTGGTGCTATTTCCTCAAAAACAACAGTTAAACCAGCTATTAAAAAAGCAAATTATTTCTAAGGTTAAAACCAATATTTGTGAAAATAACACCATCCTTGTTTGGGGATAGGAACAATCTGGATGCAATATGAAAGACATGAAATATGATCCAACTCCATTACTCCTTAGCACACTATCAGTTCCTGCAGCAAAGGAATAAATTAAAAATAGAAAAATGGAAATGTCCAGCCAACCTATAGACTTTAGATTGTATTTTCTTTTGGTCAAAATACTGAAAAATGCCAATTTGCAAAACTCTGAATTTCTCAGTAGTTTCTCAAGTTTAGTGGTCATTTCACCAAAAAAATAGCTTTTCAGGATCAAAAATGAAACTGTAAAACCCGTCCTACAAAAATGTAGAAATTAAATATTTCACCTTGTGTATTGGAGACATGGTTTTGAATTCCAAATCAAGCAAAACATAAACTCTTCTGCTGAAGATCTTCTGCATCTTGAGTGTGTGCCCTATGCAGTGATTCTTTGCTATTACAGATGCAGATAGAAGGTGAAATTATTATTCCTGAAAAACCTCTCAAACATTTTAAGATTTTGTTCTGATCAAGTAGAAAAAAAAATTAAATTTTGGCAACCTGAGATTCCAGTTTTCTATCTTTAGTAGGTATCTCTCAGTAGAGAGTTGTATGAAGGTTAAATTGGTCCTTTTGAGGAGCCTGTCCATATAAAGAGCATTTTGCTTTCTCTCTGCAGAAGGAATCAGGTCTGCATCTCAGAACATGAAATTCAGCTGTCTCCGGGAATTTTTCATCTGTGGTTAGCTTTTATCTAGCTGGATGTTTTGATTTAGTTTTAGCTCTTAAATTTGTCTGACCCATATTTAAGTAAATATACACTGCTAAATAAATAAATATATAAATAAATGAATCTTGTCATCCTGGCTTAGTGTCGTTTAATTTATCAGAAGAGCTTTCTCTGTGTGCGAATATGTTGGAGGTTCAGATTTTTGAGAAATCAAGGCAATTTCTACCTGTGAGAAAATTAGCTCATACATTTTAGATACCACTGAGGCTTATTCTGGGGAATTTCTGGCGTAAATCAAGGCTCTCTGTAAGTCCATCCAAACAAACTGAAACAGATCTATTTGAATGCCTATGCTCAGCACAGGGCAGTCAAAGTGGTTTCAGGCAGAAGTGTATTCCCAGGGGCCAGAGCAGTTAAAAGAAACCAAGCCTTGCTGCCAGCATGCCCCAGTTGGCTGATTAGCAAGCACATAGTCTGCTTTTGTGCTTCCACCATTTCATCTCAGTGTTTGCTAGGGTGCTGGTCAGCATTTACCTGTACCCTGTGACACTTGGAAAGCGTTTTTTAGCGAGGAGAGAATTGTCTATAAATCCCAACTAAATAGTAGACAAAGAGATTTCTGATAAGCACCTTGCAAATTATTTAAGGGATTCCTGGGATCAAGTTTAAAAATTCAGAGAGTAGTGTCACTGTATGTGTTTCACATGGACAGATGCAGATTGGCATAATAATGCAACTTTGAGAATGTCTTTACCTGACACAATTCAATACTACTCTGTAACTATTATAATTCTTATTTACAGAACATTGTGGGCACATATGCTGTATTCATATATGTATGTGAATGAGTGCAGCATGCCCATGCCTCGTTGAAATTTCATTCTGTGAAGGAGAGAAAGCTTTTTGTTTCAGCCTCGTGTAAGGGCTGGCATGCAGCAGCAGGACTCTAGGAGAAGCCCCAGAAGAGCAGTGATGGGACAGTGACTCGGAGGATTCCCATCTCCTCTCTCTCTCCTAAGGGAATAATTTGTTTCAGTACCTTAGTGATTGCAGTAATTTGCCTCCTCCACCCACTTCCTGCCAGCTTGCCTGCCCAGTGTGCAGATATCAGAGGACTGGGCTCCCCAGTCTCTTCCCAGTGCCTGCTTCTCACCTGTGGATTTCTCACATATATTCCTGGCATCCCCTATGGGAAATATCAGCAAACGATGGTAAAGAGGCTACCAGTAGAACCAGATGAGAAAATGGAGCTATTAATGGAAGGAAAGGACATATTTTGCATTTGAAAAATAGACACTGAGTGCTCATGCCAGCTCAAGAGAAAACACTCACAGGGGGCATCCTTTCATGTAAGGAAAGGAATGTCCTTAATGAAGTGTCTTTATACCAATTTTACAGATGCAGTACAATTGACTGGACTTTCAAGAAGCCTGAGGTTATATGCAAAAACTGCATAGCTCTTTTCATCCTCTTCTTGGTCGGAAAGGCAGGTACAATGGATGTAAACTGGAGGTGTGGCAAATGCTGTCTCATTGTTTTTGATAGGTTGCATTTCAAAAAGCTACCCAAGGATGCAAAAACAAAGTCAAATCTAGAGACAATACTAGGTCCAGGAATCACTTGCTCCCAATCCCCCTAATATTAACTATTACCTAATACTCCCTCTTGTGTTCATTCATATGTTGCTTATGGCTATGTAGGAGGGATGCTCTTCCTCTATATATTTTAAACCTTTGTGTTTTAATATAGTCAGAGAGGGTCAGATAGACAGAGAAAAATGACTCACCTCCAAACCCTTGGTTAATTTTATAATCACGAGGAAGTCATTATCAGGGGTAGTTCCTTACTCCTAAGCACAGCTAAGGAGTCAATTTATGCACAGTATTGACTCAGGGTTCAATATAGGGATGGTGTCCAAAACTTGAAAATATATGTATGACAGCACAGGAAGGGGATACTGTTTGAAAGACTAACTTTCATTCTCTAAATTAGCACTGTAAAGGCTATGGAAGAGAAAGAGAATCCAGTATTTTAGGAAATTATTTATGAAATGTAGATGGGCCTTCAATTGGGAATAGGGCTGGGCAAAATGTTAGTGGTTCTTTGTTCTTGCAGCTGGCCTGTCGAATTACACAGAGCCAGCACAGTAAATAATACTACTATTGTCTGCCTGTGTCAGAGACAGACAGAAGGTACATTTGGACTTGGTCCAAACACCACAAGGGCCACTCATAGCCACAGTGTCCAATTACTGCTTGCTTGACTATAAAATGCACTTTTTTTGCAGAGCTAATTTAAGAATGGCAGCTTTTAATGGGGATTGTATTAAATGGGGACTGCTGCTCTGGCTTTTGCCTGCAAAAAAAAAGTTCTACTCTGTACAGGAAGCAACAAACACATACACAGTGAAAATAATCAGAGTGTGATAACATTAGCACAGCAATAACAACAGTGATAGAAAAGTCAATGCTTTGCAAAGGAAAAAAGATCAAGCCCTTCTGGAAATAGCCCTGTGCAAAACATGCAAAAAAATCAACTAGATTATCTCAAATGATGAAACAAGTGCATCCACTCAGTCTCTGCAGATGTGCACATATTGCAAAACTTTTCTCAGTCTTTTAAAGAATCATTGACCAGTTTTCCCACATTGCACAGATACTTTTCTTAAATTTCAATGGCACTTATTTTCACTCTTACTGTCAAATGCTTTGGAGAGCAGCAAACTCTATGATCCTTTTCACAACTGGTCAAAATTTGTTTTTAATAAAATCTGCTTTTTTTGTTTAAAAAAATTGTTTACAGAAGATTATTCATACAGAAGGAAGATCGCATGGGATTAGAGATGCAGAAGCTCTCCCCTCTAGTGTAAGTGCATATCAGGGCTTTCAGGGCTTTGATTTTCTTTGCTTATCTATTAGCTAGAGATAAATTTAGGTCTCCTGTTTAGAGCAATCTGCCTACAGTGCACAAGAGATCAGTAGTTGTCAATGATCTATGAAGACTTACTGTGTTTCTCTCCTCTGCCATGCTGACAAGGTGTTAATTTCTTTCTTGGAATAGCAAGCATAAAAGCCCCAGCAAACTGATAAATTTAGGCGAAACTCATGCAAGGACCACATCGCTTTTTAAGGCTTCCTGCTACCACCATTCCATCATAGAAGACTTATAAGTCTTGCATAACAATAATCAATAATAGAATGTATCTATTCTCTAACTTTAAAATCTTGTTCTGTTCTGCAGTTCTTATACACACACATGCACGCACTATGAGTTCACAAAAGTATTTGTACTCATGGTTGTAGAAGGGTTTTAAAAAATGTGCCACAGGTACAGAAACACTATCAATCAAATGTTAAAGCCTTCATACGCTCCATGTAGGTGAGTTCATTCTCCTTCTTTTTTATCTTTGGATGTCTTGCAGAGTGTTTCGTTTGGAGAAAGACCTAAAAGCCACATTGGGTAACTAGAAGGGATAAAAGGGTAAACCTGTCTGTTCATATTTGCCAGCCTTCAACATGGAGAACACAGCAAGCATTCTGTCAAGGAAAATGAGAATATTCTTTTTTGCTTCTTTGAATCCTCAAAAGATGCATCTTCTTTGTAATAGAAAAGAAGTATCTCAATACTTAAGTCAAAATAGCAAACTTTTCAAAGGCCAGAAACTTGAAGCTGATCATGCGACTTGTGAATTGCGTGCTGTAGGATTGTTTGATATGGCATAAAACAGAGAGAACCTGAAAAAAAATTGTCTTCAAAATGATGGATATGGACAGTCCTATTCCACAAAGCAACCTTCAATTATTAACAGCAGGACTGGAGCTCAGCAAAGTGAAAAAAAGTCTTCCCACTATCTGGAGTGAAGCTCCCTCCAATAGTCATGGTTGATTCTCTTATCTTATACAGACATTAATTCTTCTCCACCATACATAAAACTATTCACATAGAGAGAACTCTTCACCTACAGAGGAATATTCACATACACACTGTTAAAGTCGGGTTAAGGATGTCACTTACCCAGACACACACAAAAAAAAGATAAATATTCAGTGTTAAAGCACCTGCTTGTTCCTTAATTCATGCTTTTGCAGGAAAACATATTGGTCTGTGGGTTACATAAGCTAACATATAACACCAAGACATTTGTGATGCTGTGAGTACAAAGACTAAGGATAGTATCCCCATAAATGAGGCTAAAGGAATTACTCTCATGCAACTATCTGAAAATCCAGCCTTCAGGATTACATAAGAAGTTATTTTGTCCTCATATTTCATGTTTTTATGAGTTTAAGAAATAAGAGAGGATACTTTGTGTAAACTTTCTTAATTAAAACTCAAGCGAAGCACGTTTTCTTTTTAAGATGTAATATAAAACAAATCCTGTGCATGGACTATCTGGTAATGTAAATGCCACTCAGTATGTACCAAGTCCATGTTCTGTAATGTCAAGGACTATGGTACCATAGGGGCTCCTTAGTATGCAAATTATTGACACAATAGAACATAACAACTCTTTTGAAATCGTTATGTTTTATTGTGTCAGGGTCTCATTGAGGACTCTTTAATCTAAGGATTCTTGAGAAGATAAAATCTAATAGTTCCTCTGGAGCTATAAAGTCCTCTGATGTCATAGGCTATTTGGACACTCTTTATTACAGTTGGAGGATTATTAATACACTGGATAGAATGATTTTGTGACTCCTTTGTGGTCTGTTGTGACTATCTAGAATGTTACAAGTTTGGTCATCACCATGGCATGTGAGTCTCCACCACAAGAAGTTGTGATCCTTTTTGTTCCCTTCTGCCATCCTCTCTGTAACGATACACCAACTAATTGCTGGTCTTTGGAGGGAAAAAATAAACAACAACCCACAACACATTGTAAATGCAGAATCTAGTGTTTTGAAACACTTTACAGGAATTTGAGTCAAACAGCTCCACTTTGCATTTAGTTTGGAGAAACTGTGGTGGCCAAACATATTTCATCTGGTGGTATCAGTGGAAATTTGCCCAGTATAACACTCTTCACAAGCAAAGAAATTTCACTCCCTAATTCTTTTTATGGAAATTGCTAGCAGTGCTGTCCAGGTGTCCATGTCTGTGCATCTCAACCTGAGTGTTTTACTACTATTAGCTGAAAGTTTCCTTTCAGAGCAGACACCGAAAAGATGAATAACTAAAAAAGAAAACCAAATACAGCAATTTGCATTTCAGACTGATGATCTGCCTTGAAACCAGAAGCTCTGAATTCTGTTCCATCTCATAAGCTCCAGGAGTCCTTGCTGCATTTCCCCAGTGATTCTGGAATTTGCATAGCTATGGACTCACAACCCTTGGCTTACCCTATCCTAAATCGCTTTGGGACTGATACTCAGCTGAGAGCCAGGATTATTAGGATTTAAATATATATCAAATGCAAGAGTGGGGAGGTGCAGGAATTTCTACAGCAGCTACATAAGGCGAGCCTTCATAATGTGTGACAACAGAGTCCCTGCCATTTCTCAGCTGGAGAGATATAGGGCAGGATTTTTTCATTAGTCCTTAAGTGGACTCTTATGCCTATAAAGCTCCTTTTTATCTTTCTCAAGGTACTGTTGTACCTTACTCAGCATAGGTTGCAAATTTATATATTTTTTAAATTTAATTTCTATAAAGTATGTGCTTTAATTTATGCTGATTTCTTTACTATGTTGCCCAGGATGCCACCTGAAAACACACAGATATTGTTAAATATTATTTACATACCACAGGGAAAGCCTCTTTTTCTTTATAGTACAAGAGCAGATAATCAAAAGACAATCTCAGAGTCAACAACAACAGGACGAAATGAGGAGGCAGTACTGGTCAGCAGGAAAAGAGATAGTCAGAACCCATTAGCAGTTTCCTTGGCTGCATCTTTTTGGTAATCATCATGGAGAATGCCTTTCAAAAAAGAACTTGAAATTGGATGATGTGAACACCAGAAACATATCAACCAGGCAGCGAGGCTTTGTGTTCAAGTTAAAATAATGACTGATAGAGGTGACATTCTAGGCCAGGGATAATACCCCAAAAGAAAAACCCAGGAAGTAGAGGAAACTGTGAGCATCTTTGAGGGTAATGAGAAACACTGAATGCAAAGAAAATGTTTGGAATCAATGCATTAGTCTCAAAGATAATCTCTGAGGAGCATTTTAGGTAGATATTATTCTTGCAAGATTTAATCTGTCAAAGGCAGAGACGTGTGTCCAGAGACAGGAATGCAAAACAACAGGAACAGGAATGAGTTTCACAGTGTGAAGAGCAGCGAGAGGGTATAATCTGAGGACATCACGGAACAAGTGTTTGCAAGATTTGAAACATACAGCTAAGGAGGTTGTGTTCACTTTTCTCTGTGTCAGCCCTTTGTGCACTGCAGAGAGATTGGAGAAGGAGCTAAACTGAGCCATTTCTGAGTGATCTGCAAATCCAGCAGTTAAAACATGGTACTGCTGAGAATCCAAGGAGAGAGTTACACCTTCTCAGGAATTAATGTGCACTTTGGAAAACCAGGAATGTGGGTGTCTTCTGGGATTTTAAACTTAAGACAATTTTCAGCTGAAGGCTGATGTAGAATTGCAAACTTCTGTATCTGATAGTTCAATAGGAACTGTCAGTGTTTTCTGTAATTTGTCAACATAGCCCCTCAACTGTATTGACTTATATCCACCTAAACGTGCATAGTGCACACTGAAAAACTTAAGAAATTAGTGTTCAGCTATATAGTAGACTAAAAAAGCTTGTATTTTGAAGAAAATTAGTAATTTTTTAAAAATGTTTCAAGCCATTTAGCAGCAGTCAAAGTGGTGTATATTTGGAAAGCTTCCAGAGCAGCAGCATGCACACACTGCATGTGGTTCAGTGTCTGTGTAATCCTTATTTAATTTGCAAAGGTCAAGAGATAGATTTGTTCTTTTAAAAGACTCAACATATATGTATTTAGGTTCTTTATATGCCCTATATGCCTGCTTCAAAGTTCTCTGTTTTCCATATATTGCTAAATAGATACCGCATCACTGAAGTAAAGGCCAGTTTTATCTTTCCTTTCTTTTTCAGAGAAGAAACTGTCCTTGTGAATAGCTCTATATAAGCTCAGATTCTGCCTGGTTGTTCAGAAATTGCCAGAGACAACTTCAGGAGCAGGACACTTAAAAAACTTATCCTGCTTTCATGGCTAGCTTCTGATAAGGAAATTCAGCATTTTTTCATACTACTTCATTTTAAATTGTGTTGACACTTTGCTAATTTGTTTTACGTTTTTGGAATATGAAAATTCTTTTCCAGACCGACAGATTCAGTTAGTGATAATCCTCATTTTTCTTATTTTATTATGGTAAAACTATCCTTTAGCTGAGTGATCAGCATCTGATTTCTCTCAACCAGTGCTTATTTTGATTAAAAGTATGTTTCAGTGGTATGGTCAAAAGCTAAGATCAGACCCTCGACTACTAAGGTCATAAATAAATTCAAATAAGGTTCCAGAAATTGAATGGTATGGGGAGAGGAGAGGAGAGGAGAGGAGAGGAGAGGAGAGGAGAGGAGAGGAGAGGAGAGGAGAGGAGAGGAGAGGAGAGGAGAGGAGAGGAGAGGAGAGGAGAGGAGAGGAGAGGAGAGGAGAGGAGAGGAGAGGAGAGGAGAGGAGAGGAGAGGAGAGGAGAGGAGAGGAGAGGAGAGGAGAGGAGAGGAGAGGAGAGGAGAGGAGAGGAGAGGAGAGGAGAGGAGAGGAGAGGAGAGGAGAGGAGAGGAGAGGAGAGGAGAGGAGAGGAGAGGAGTCAGCATCTGACAGAATGTGTGTCTCCAACCACCCAGCATTTTCATACATTGCAAGATATGTTTCATACACAAAAATTAATCATTAAGAAGTCTTTCCCTTTTGGCAATCATACAAAGTGTCCCAGAGGACAACCAAAGAAAAATTTTAATTGTATACAATCACCTAAACGGTAAAATCGAACTTTTGAAATTAAAACAGTGATCTATTTATAAAAAAAACCAAAAACAGAATATTCCCTTTTGTAACAGAAATTTACTGAATTGGTTGTGAATAATTATATTAGATTAAAATAATAATAAAAAATAGAAAATATGAGCAACTAAGTGAAAACCATTCAGTCTTACTACATGATACCATACTGCTTTTGCAAGAACAAAGCCAGAATTTTTTCTCTTAAAAATTGCTTCTTGCTCTTACAATATTTCATCTCAAAGGCACAGCATATCTGAAACAAACAGAAAAGATGCTTCAATTTTTAATTGAAAATACTCTCATGTTGGGAATTTTTCAGTCAATCAATAAAACCATGAAAGCCACAAAAGTTAGAATGACATAATTATGAAATAATCACATAGTGGTCAATTCCCAACATTAAAATGTAAACTTCTGAATTTCCTAATAAAACTTCTAAACCATATAACATTCCTGAGCTTCAGTTTTGCACATGTTGTGGATTTCAGCTAATTATGTGGCATCACAGTAACCATTCAATCCTTTATTCACTGAGTAAGGGAAGCAATATGCAAAGACTTGATTAAAGAAAAAGGGGTATCCTGAAAAAAAAAAAAAAGGAAAAAGAGGAGTTATGGATGTAATATAGCAACTTATTCTTTTTCTGAAAATAAAGAAATATTCATTCCTTTGCCAATTTTGAATGCAATTATTCTTATTATTTTACTTTAGCAATGCCTTAGGGACCTAAGTGAGATCAGATCCCCTTTGCAAACACAGTGGGAAAGTTCTTGCCTCAAAGATTTTTCAGCCTATATAGGCTATGCAGACAAAGGATGAAGATAGGAACAGAAGCACTGTCGTGTGCTCACAGATATACAATAGGCTGCAGCAGATCTGCCAACAGATTTAAAGTTTCTGCCTCTGTATTCTCAACCTTGACCAGGCTGGCTCAAGAATAATGTTCTCTCACAATGAACTGCAGAAATATGTCAGCGTAACACTGAGACTTAATGTGAAGAGTGCCTCTGGTGAGAGCCCATATTCATCCACATGAGCAACATCATTTCCACATGGTCATAGACATTTTCAATTTAGGGAAAAAAATTGTTACAGACTTTCAGCATTCAGCCCTTCTAGCTTATTATGGCTGCTGAATCTCAAAATGACACTTGGATTTCACAGAACCAACAGAAAGCAGAGATTTCCTTGCAAATAAATCCAAGTGATTCATGGGGGTATCTCTTTCAGCACTGTGTATATTAGTGTGTTATGTGGCAAAAAAAAAGCTTGCCTATTTGCTTCTAAATGGTTAATTCCACAAGTCCCCACTTGATTGGAAAGCAGTTCCAAGACGTAACAGTTTTTTTTCTAGCCAACATGCAAGTTCTCTTACAAAGACACAATTATGTCAAGGGATTCATGTTCTTCATGAAACACGTGACAATAAGATATTAAAGGATGATATATTTTTCACAGTTTGTACTAAAATTGCTTTATACCGTATTAAGAACCAAATAGTGACGTTTGTCTCACTTTGGAACCTGCTGTCTTACTGCACAAATCTCCAGTTAAATTCAGTAGACTGTTGAACATGCCTTTGTATAATCAAGGTTGCACTTATTGCAACTTATTCCTAAATTTGTGCTCTACATTTAGTGTTATCCATTTTCTGAGGATGCATTTCTGCACAGCATTTGTGGTACAAGGAGCCTTAAGAATGAAGCCTAAAAAGTTCTAAAAAAAGAACCAAAGAAAGGATTTGTAGGCTGAGAAAACAACCAGTCAGCTCGATCTCACTTGTCACAAGTAGTGCGTTGAAGGCTGAAGAAGCAAATTAAATAGGGTGGTGTACCTTGCAAGCAAAAGCTTTTTTCCATTTGTTTCCTTAGAATATTTGGTTTCTTGAGGACTTTGTTAGCAAGAAAAATTTACTAGAGTTCATTAAGGAAGTCCGAAAATAATTCCAAATCCTGAAACAGGGAAGGAAGCATCTCTGTGCCTGAGCTGTGTGCACTGTCAGCTCCCACTGCTTTCAGGAGGTGCTCAGAATCAGGAAGATAATCATCACCTCACACAAATGGGATTTTTTCACTGGAATGCTGAGGTCGGCTTTCAAGGAGTCAAACTCTCCACCCAGTTACTCCCTGGATTCAGCCTACAGCTTCATCTAGAACTGGTTATTCCAAACTCAGCACTGGAGGATAAAGCCTTTCTTTTTTCTTATTTTCCCTGTAAGTGCTCCTATGTACTTTTCCCAGACTAAACAGGCAACCCTGACCTGCAGCCATCTACTCTCATACAAACAATTAACTTAAAGCATGTGTCCTAACATGAATTTTGGCGCCACAAAAACCTAGCACTCCTATGGGAAACAACCCAAATTAATAACAGCCTTCCTTCTGAAATACCTGAAGTGCCCTCTCTTAAAAGAGAGAGATAAGAACACTTCTTTTTTTCCCCCCTTTTGGACTAAACCAATTGATTTTTGGCTTAGAATGATCTCCCACAGAACACTTACAATACTTGCTGTAATGAATACAGTCAGCATCTATGTTCCTGTATCACATCACTGTTTTCCCTAAGAAAACATGAGAGCTAAAACACTAATCTGATTTCCAATATAATAACCCATTTTCACATGCTCTCACTAGTCAGTACTCTATTTGGACTGGGTCCAAAAGAGATGTAAATGTGTTGGGTTTGTTTCTCCCCACCTCCTTGAAAGCTTGAGTCAGATCATTTTGTCATTCCAAAACATATCAAAGTAGAGGGGAAAAAACATGCATTTGTTCCCATAATTTTGAAAACAATTTCAGAATTATTTTGCTCCTCTAAATAAATCTGCTGGCCTAGTTGCATTAGTGTTCATCTCTCTCCCATGAGATGAACAAAAAGCTGATAGCTGTATATATCTGAGGTGCCAATCTTACTGAGACAGATCTCCTCTTTCTGAGCACTCCTTGGTTGCACTTGAACTCACTGTTCGACTTGAGCCTCATAAACTTCACAGGGGCATTGATGTCAGAGAAAGCACATGTTCTCCACTTCCTCACTCCAAGCTATAAAACCTTTTTCTTCTTCATTAAAACACATTTAAAGACTACAGATATGATGGAATCCTCTGCCTTCAGCTATCTTCAAGTCCCTTTGGGGACTAGTGCATCAACACTTTCTTCTTCTGTTTCTTCTGAAAAACAGAATGTCCTTTGCACTCACCACAGACAAATTCAGATTTATACCATTCTACTGCATCTCTTAATAAAGCCTAAAAATTACCGCAGGACAAAGCAGTAAGAATTTGTAATTTCCTATTTCCTAGACGAAAATGTTCTTCTTGCTTTTTTTATTCAGTCTTTACCAATGCAGCTCCTGCTTTTTGTCTGTTGAGGTGGGGGAGTGCTTATGGTCTTGGGACACGATTCTCTGAATGTTTGCCTGGGTTATTCTTTGTCCTGCTCCTCATTCTGCTAATGCCAAAACACGAAAACATCCACATGACATGAATGGTGTCTATTCTTATATGCAAGGCAGAAGGAAAGAGCTGAAAAAGCACCTGAAGGTCCCTGCAGGGACACAAGCTTCCTTCCCTGCAGAAGTCACCATTTGCCATTCTCCCATGACTCTCCCATGGTATTAATGGTGTCACAAAGGGCAGTCGTCCATCCTTAGGTACAGGGGGTCAAAAGCTAGTTGTTGTGGGAGGAGGGGGGAAGGAATTTGGCAGGAGTTGTCATTTGCTTTAGTTGAACCTTTCTCCCAAGCTCACAGTCTAGCAGGGAAGAGAGTTTGTGAATCAACACCTCATTTTTCAGGATGTGCAATGCACGTATTGGAGACATTAACAATGTGAATCTAGCTGGTTTAAGATGAGATGGGTTGTGCAGCTCAGCCAGAAAATAGGTGGAAAAATTACACTTAAATCTTCAGTTCCTTGTTTAGAAGTATTCAGGTGAATTCCAGTAAACATCAGAGGAACTCTGGGAAGTAAAAGTTTCCAATTTGGCCTTTTGTTTTAAATGTAACTGCAACAAAGTTACAATAAAGATGTAAAGACTGACTCCTTTTGACTCCTTCGGCAATGTTAATTCAGCTGCCTGAACTTCCAGAATATTTTTTCCTCAGTTTCGAATGTCCCACTACACACACTCCATAAAATAGAGTGCATTTCTATATGCCAACTAAATGTTGCTTTGCCAGCCATTACTTTTGTGTCTTTTAATGTCTTTAATTTACCTATGCAACCTTAAGTTCACATTCCCATATATAAAAATATATCTCTATCTATTTTTTTAATTCAACATATTAAAATCCTGCTCCAGGCTTCTCCTCTGATCATCCTCTTCCCATTTATCTTTCAGACAGCAATAAAAATATGTAAATATTAAGCCACAAAAACTATATTACTGTAATTTTAAGGATGTGACTAACACCCACAAAACGCCAGAGGTTTCAAAGTCAAGGTTGCATGTTGAGCCTGACTCTTTCAACACTCATGTTAAGTAAAATTCAATTAAAAAAGCTCTGATGAGTTGAAGATAAGATTATTTTACTACCACTACTACTTGTAATAGTTGAATTATGGGAGTGTTTGCAACATTAGCAATGTCCATGCACCATGGGCCAGAACCCATTTTCAACTGACATGAATACAGCCTGATTTTGGGGGAAGCTGCAAAAATTGAGTAAGTAGCTACCACCCCACCTCTTTCTCTGTGATTCTGTAAGCCCTGAGCATAGGGTGAGCCTCTTGACACACCAGAGAACAGCTAAAGGCTGTTCTAGCTTATGACAGTTGTCAAAAGACTCAGGAAAATAGAAGGATCAGGAGTTTGTAGCTGAAAGCTAGGAAAATATTGAAGCTCTGTATCACTAGTAGGTATTCACAGGACCTGAGAACAGTAACCATTAAATAGACAGGTTAGGATAATGGGCAGACTTTCCTAATAGGTGTACTGAAAGACCTTTAGGTACAGGTAGTGAGAGGATATTAGAAGAGCCTGAATGGAAAAGACTTAAAGCTCAATATTGAGCATTCATTTACACCATGCAAAGTGAGCAAATAAAAGATTACAATGGTAGTAAGTGTGTGATAAAGTGCAATGCTCTCTCCATAGCTATCTCAAATGCTAGACAATATTAACTGATCAAGCCTCCCACAGAACATTTGCAAGTATGCATCACTATCTGTAGTTTACAAATAGTTTAACATGACTTGCACAGGGTTGCAGAACTAGACTAGTGAAATCAAATACTCTGTCAGGCAGTGCACGGCAGACCTTTACTGCTTAGAGTAGATGCAACTATTCCCCTTTGTACTTTGAGATATTTCCAAATTCCTGTGTGCAAAACAACAAATTGCACAATAAATTATATATAAGGAGCTTTCTAGAAGCAAACTAAAGGAGAATCTTGCTGATATTTTTGGCTAGGCTGAAAACTAAAGCCTGAGTGACCTTATCTATTATTCTTATTGAATTGTGTTCAAATTTTGGTAGGTAGAACCTTCTCAAAGAACATGATTTTCAATTTTCCCAAGTGTCTTATAGGTTGATTAAAAGACACACTTCCTTCTTCACTGGAAAACAACTGTAGCAATCCCCAAAAAATTACTAAAAATATCTGAAGGTATTCAAAAGCATACAGTTAGTGAAAATACATTGCTTCATTTAATCTTAAAAGAATTACCAGTACAAGCAGTTGGCACCTGTAATTTACTAAAAACTGCCCTCTTTGTTGGAGGCAAAGCTTTGCAGAATCAAGCTGAAGATAAACTTTTATTGCTTTTTATCAGCCATCTTTGAAAATCAGGCCCCAAAGTCCTAATTAACTAACGTTAGTGGCTCAGTACCTTATGGAGCAAACAGTATCAGATCTGAATTAAAAATGGCTATATCTCTGTCCCAAACCTGTTCAATCTCTGATAAAGAGTGACGTTGCAAAGACAGTATTAATTAAAGTAAGGTACTTCCCTTAAATAGTTCTCCTGTTGCATATGTGTACTTAGTGGAAACAGGTATTTTTTTCCTCCAAAGGTGAATGCAAAGAAATTAGCAAAAACCAAGAAAAAGTTCATTCCAAGTAGGAATATTTATCCCTCTCTATTTTCTATTACTTTTCATATTTAGGCTTTGGAAACACGTTTAGCATAAAGGAAATCTTAACAATGGTGTGGAAACCAAATATCTAATTCAAAGCAGCAACATGGAAGCCTCACTAGTTAGCACATTTAATGTACAACAAGTTTTAAATGTCAGATTCAGAAAGTATCCACATGTTCTTGGAAGCTGCTTTACCACCATGTGGGAAAGGGGCAGCAACACAGATTAGCTTCCAGACAAGAGAATGAGGCTATTCTCTCCCAGCCCACCACTGCCTAAAAACCCACCCTTAGCTGGGACCAATGGCTCTGCAGGGAAGAACAGAGAAATTACATATGGGCTCTACTTATCTATTTATAATTTGCTTATTTATTTTTACACTGCCTCATCTTCAGCAGGCAAATTGGCAAGCATATTGTCATTTTGATAGGGAATTAGTATTTAAATGTGGAGACATAAGCATAGTGACAACCAGATATGGACCAGTAGCAGTGTAATCACTCATCTTAGCAAGGAAAATTACAAGACTTCTGGTATCAGCTCCCTGGTGCTACAGCTATAGGCCTGTAAGCTATATCAAACACAAGACTTACTCTATCAGTTACAAAATAGAGTGTGTTCATTTGCCTTGAAATATAAACAAAATACATGGGAGGGAGGAGCTAGTTTGCAATGACTTCTTTAAAATTCCTTCCCCAACAATCCCACACAATGTACAGCTATTGGCATTGTAGCGGTTTAATCTTGTCTGTTCTCAAACCACAATAAATATCTTGGTCGTGACCTTAATGAAGTACATAGTTCTGATTTTGATCTTATATTAACTTTTCATAAGTCAGGAGTTCCTCTTGATTTAAGCTAGTATGTAGAGAGATCAGAGTCAGACATATATCTAGAAATCTGCTATAGATCTCTGGGCATATTTCAGTACTTCACAAAGACGCACAGGTTGTCTTCTGCTTTTGGTTTTGGATTTTTGTTGTTTTTTTTCTTCTGGCAACCATTGTGGTCTCCTTCATAAAAGGTTGTAAGAGGACATAGATTCAGACATGCTGGAATGTAGTCTAATCTCCTCATTTTGATCTTTAGAAAATTAAGATGTCTTTATTTACTTTTCTTTTTTATACACATTGTCTTTCAAAATATAAATACTTTAAAAGAAGGAGAGAGAGGTTGGAAATAAACACACACACAAAAAAAAGAAGACATTGTTTTAATTGTCTAACCAGCTCAACCTTTGGGAGAACAACCCTAACCTTTGGACAGATGCCAACAACTGCCATTTAGGTATTTACATCTGTTTATCCTCTCAGTCAAATGTCTTTTGTCTTAGGTTTGACATGGGATTACAAATGTTCTGACCCCTACAAGCGGTTCTCAAACATTGTATAAAAGACTCCTTTTCCCTTTTTCTAAAAGGATGAACACATACTTTTATCCGCCCTTATTCCTCCTTACCAGTTATGCGCTTCTGAGGCAGTTGTTGACAAGACCTGCATAATTCAGTTTATGTGTGTGACTAGAATTTCTCAAAGGCTCTGCTGGACTTTGCACCCAGCCTGTTAATTGTCTACAACTCCATCCCAAGTTTTCAATATATGCCTTTACCTTGCTAGTACTGCCACATGTGGCATGCAAAAGTTGTCTCTTTCAGAATTTGGTTGAGGATTGTTGCAAGACCTAGAAGTCTGGATTATCCAGAGTGGAGAAAAAATCCGTTTATGTACAGTCACACATGCTTTCTTTAAAAAAAACCCTAAAAAATAGCTTTGTTCACTGTGCATGGTTTCTCTTGTCCACATGTAATAAAACAGATAGCAAAGGCAGTAAAAAATAACTATCGGAAATGGGAAACTTTGCAATCCCTGTTTTCCCTGGCATCTAACCTGGATTTTTCTCAATAGATACACCATCTTGCCACTAAAAAAAGCCATAATTTAAGTACGTAAATAATCATAGCTCTATTGTGGTTTTAAAGAGCTCCGTGGATATCATTTTGCACCAATCACTGAATGTTTTCTTCAGGTTTGGTATGAAACACAGCAATAAAGTTATCTCTCAGCTTTATAGAACCCAAGCTATTTGATGGTGTCTCTCTAAGATCAAATGGAAATTAAAGTCTGCGGAGGAAGTTCAAATGAAGCTTCCAGCTAGAGCTGAAACATAAAAAGCTTCAAGTTAATTGATAAACTCCAGGCAGAGAAAGAAGCCTCTAGGCTTGGCTTGGCTGTTCTCTCAATCTACAGCAGTCTCAAATACCACCAGGATTTAATCATGCCTGCAGCTGGAAGCAGAACCAGGAGGTCTCCCTGAGATCTGCACCTTTCCTGCCTGATAAACAGGAGCTTTGGTAAGGTTTTTGGTGCTACTCTCCATGGCCAGTAAGCCTCACATTTCTGACTACAGAGGAAAGAAATAAAATTCTGTCATTGGTAAGACCAATGACCTTTTACCAAAGTTTGTTGAAGTTTTCATTAAAAAAAAAAAAAAGAGACCACCATTTGCCACATCATTTTTATGAAGAATCATACCCAGAACTATGCCAATCACAGAAATTTATTCTTGGAGAAGGATTATCCAAGGGATACTGGATGATATGATCAACAATTCAATAAATCCCCTTTCCCAGAGAACAGGAGCTGAGTAAGAATTGATAGCATGAACCTTAGTTGGCAGGTTTTGCTTTTTTTCCCATTCAAATGCTGAAAATGTAGGTTTACTGTAAAGTTTAATTCTGATATTTTTCATTCTCTCCTAGGTACGATATTTGTATTTCCCATTAAATTGAAGATGTCAGCAGCAAGTATTGGCTGGCCAAAGCTCATAAATTTGGTGTTGTAGTGGAAACATTGTTTCTGAGAACAAGATGTCTGCATACTTTTCTGTGTCTGAAACAACGTTGATATAAAGAACATTAATGTCACTTATATAAGTAATGTCACTGACATTTGCACTAAGAGAAAGTAAAAGGGGAGGTTTGCAGGGTGTTCACCCTAAATGACCCAGTGCCCTAGAAGGCCTTTGTGCTCCAAAATAATGTGGAATTTTCATTTTCCTGTTTGAGAGTCATTCTCCTCACAAGGCCATTATGAAAAACTAGAGCTCTCAGAAGTCTTGGGTAATGTGTTGGAGCTTTGCTTGTTTCTTCATTTGAAGTTGCTGCCAGGAAAAGCAAGCTAGTTGAAATGTGGAGTTACTTCTGTCATTTAATAATTAGCAAGCACTCAGAATATATATTATTCATTTTTTGAAACATAAATAATTAAGCTGTAATAATGATGCTTTTATAAATAATATTTCATTCTCTGTGAATACACTCCAGGATTTCCTTACATCCTAAACCTACACCTTGCTCCCAGCTAGAAAATGTCTTTTCTGGAGTATTCAATGAAAGCAAATGGGATAAAGGGATCTCAACTTCCTTCCCATTTAGATATCTGTGGGAACATCTTTAAGAGCTCTTTCCCCCCCATACCTAGAAAATTAGTCCTTTTTAAGCAGCCAGACTGTTAGGCATTCATATTATGCAATCCAAATGAGTTGCAACTAGAATACATCTGAAAGTGGGGGTTTTTTTACATGTAAAAGCATTTAACCATCTAAAACCTACAATTTTGAGAGCCGAAAGTTTACAGGGTAAGGAAATGGGTGAGCAGTAAAAAATCACTGGTCTATATTTCAGTTAAACATTTTTTAACGAATTCTGCTTATTGAGAAGTGAATATTGTATAAAGATACAGCCAGGCAGAATACCAGAAAAACATGTTCTCTTATTTTACAATCAAAGAACCAAGTCCTGCAGACACTAACTGGTGGATATAGTCCCAGCATGCATCAGCCTCCTCTCTCTTGCACCCATGTAGGGCCACTGAGCCTCAAACTATGGCCCCTTTCTTATTGCAGTTGTAGCATAAGTATATAAGCATATAAGTGCTTCAGAGCTCTATAGCAAAGCTACAGTATAAATGGAAATAATCCCAACTATTTTAACAAACTTATTCCTGATTTATAATAGTGAAAATATAAGGAAATCAGGACTAGTTACTTTCTGTGAGCATTTGTGGTTTTAAATGCTTTTGAATTTATTACTCTCTTTTCTGATAGTATAAAGCTGACTTAAAGCCAATGCAAATGTAATTTACATTAAGCAACTTTCCTCTGTCAGTCTTGTGTAAGTGTATATTCTCATAGATGGGAAGCACAAAAACTGCAAGTGCAAGCTTTACGATACTATGCCAGGAGTCAATAGCAGAATTTTGTTAAGTTCTCTCATTCTAATATTAAAACAACTTTTCAATACCTGAACTGAAACAAGTAAAAGCTGTGGGTAGAATAGAGACTTGCCCAATTACTAAGGTGCTGAAAAGCAAAACCAGGAATTCATTAAAATTCCACCTGAAAAATGGAACATAACAGAAGTGGCATACAGGGGACACTACCTGTCTCTTTCTGTGAGGCACAAAGGGGACAAGAAAGTCAATAAGTACATACCCAGGTGAAACTAAGAGCATTAAGGTTAGCAAGAACCAAAACCAATGAATTGGTTATCATGACTCTCAACCACAATAATGCTTTGCATGAAACAACAGAAGGAGGCAGTGGAAAAAAGTTTGTCAATAATCTGGCATATTAACTGAATGATGGCTGCAGTCATGGTGCAGCTCTGTCTAGGCCAACCAAATGGTTTCCTAAACTGATGCCAGCTACATTATCAGGTATATCACTAACCATATCAGTTGTAACATGTACAGAATTGCTGAGATCAACAGAAACCCAGCACTTGGAAAGAGTTAAAACACATGATTAGACACAGGGCCAAAATCAAAGGGCCTTCACCCATCCTACGGGTGGTGCTATCTCAAAGTATAATCACACCCTGGGGTGGCATAAGGCTATTTATCAACTAACTTGCCTATATTTAAGATGGGCAAGACAAAGACTTTTGTTTAGCATGCATTTAAATGTTGCCAAGCAAGAATTGCAGCTGTGACAACCATCCTGTGAAGCTCTCAATTGTGGAAAAAAAAAAAAAAAAAAGAAAGGAATGAATCAATGAATAAAAGGTGTGTGAAAACATGGACACAGGAGGACATGGAGGACATAAAACCCCTCTGTCATAAAGCACATGACAGTGAGGGAAGATAGGAATAGAAGAGAGCAGGAACATGAAATGCTGTATAAGTTGGTGACCTAAAACTTCTATCTACTTGGTTACACGTGTGTTATTTCCATGGTAGAATTCTAAAGACTTTCTAAATTAATTAGTCTGCTAGTTAGTGATATGTAAAAGTATCATCCACAACCAGAGCATCAGAAAGAACCTAGTTTGTTATCTTTTTATTCTGGTCTGATCTGCAATGACTAAAGGGAAAGGAAACTGTAAGAGCCCCTATGCCTTTACATGCTATACAGAGATGTACCTCTCTCTACTAATGTATTAGCTTTACAGTCAAGTCTAAGATGGAGCTCTCAGAACATCCCTATTAAGGGTGTTCATTGAGAAATGGCTATCAAGATCCCAAACTCTTCAATGGCCCCTTCAGAATTTTGCTTGGAAAATAGAATAAGTAGAATGGGCAAGGTTGAAAAAAATGATATGCATAGAGAAAAAAAAAAACGACTTGAATTTTCACTGTGAATTGGCATATTGTGTAATTTAATGCCAGAATAGGTCAGTAAGTCAAATACCATAACTGGATATTTTAAAGAGCTGTATGTTTCATGACAACTAGAAACTTTTGGAGCTATCTAAACTAAGATAACGAGGATAATCAAATCTCATGCTTCATTCTACAAAATGATTACCTTTAGGAGTTGAACAAAGATTTTTCATCCAAATGCTAAGTGCATTGTTGGTAGGTTGATTT
The DNA here is from genome assembly GCF_052056855.1 of Sturnus vulgaris. NCBI lineage: Eukaryota > Metazoa > Chordata > Aves > Passeriformes > Sturnidae > Sturnus > Sturnus vulgaris. The sequence goes on from NC_142248.1 coordinate 35,757,404, forward strand.
ATTTTCTTGCAGCGAGGAAGTTTTCCCTTTCCTCTGATGCACTGGATATGTTCTGTGCTGAGAAGAGGATACCAGCTTGCTTTGCCAGGTATGTCAAAACCTATTTAAAGATCTCTCTTGGAAGGGAAATCTACTGTGTGTGAATTTAAGCTAATGCATTTTATCTCATGAATGGGGCAGCTGAAGAGAGCTTGCACGGTTGGTTACAAGTCAGCTGATAAGCACTAACTTGTTAAACTGCCATAATGCAATTGTGTCCCACACTGTGCCCATATCCTGAGGAGGAGAGGGACAAATAGCTGAGCATGCTGAGATACCATGAGGTAAAGCCAGTGTGGTTTTTTTCCATGGCTTTTGGGATTTTTCACAGACTGCCTACACTGTGCAAGCAAACGCGTTTGTCAGTACTTTTTAAAAGCAGACTGCTGTGTAATTTTGGAGTCTTCCTGTTCTCCTCTACTTCTCTCTTCTTATAAGTGCATTCACACACATACACATTTTACAGAGATAAATCCTAAATAGCCATATTTGTTTCTCAAGGCTGACTAATGTCGTGAATATTAAAACTCACATGGAAATTCTCCTTTGGGTGAATGATCTGAGAGCGTTGGAAATTCTTCACACACATGTCCACAACATCTACAGCTTCACAGACAGACACAGGTAGGCTGAAAGAGCAATCAGGATACCATCTGTGTTTGGCAGAAGATTTCTAACCACTTTGCTGCTCTCTCTCTCTTGTCTCTCTCAGTGTGAAGAGACAGAGGAACCCATGGAGATTCAGTGAGAATTTAAACAGAACATATTGAGGGTTGCACTGACAACTGTGGATTTGAAAGAGATGATAAATGAGTGCTGGAGCAGCAATGGTGCTATGGATTCAGAAGGGATCTCTGAAGTGGCTAGCACAGGCAAAGCTGTAAGGGCTCAACCTGCTCCCCCTTGCTCCCCCATCCCCATCTCTACCTCTGTATGCAAGGTTTTACTGTTTACAGCAGCTGGCTGCTGTTGATACCAATTTGAGCAACTCTCTAAAGTACGTGACAAAGCAAATCTCAGGTACCTTGAATGAAGAATGTTGAATTCTTCACATTCTGGAAATGTACCCCTTCTTTATGTGCATTTACTTTTAAAATAGTGCTAGCACAAGCTAGATTACACAGTTGTTTTCCTTGATGTCTGTCATGTTAGCATCATACTTACATAATTTACACTTTTTTTATATCTTTGCAGGATCTTCTGCATTTCCTTTGCACAGAGTGTGGGCTATGCAGTTTGGAGCCTTCTGGTCAACTGAGGGTCTTAGTCTAGTGGACATAAATCCATTGATGTCACTGAAATGATGGTCTCAATAACTACATATATGAATGTGATATTCTGCCTAGGAAAATATCTACAGAGTTACAGGAAAGAGAAGGACAGTAAGAGGGAACACATTATTTTCTTTCTGGATGTGACAAGTATATCTGGCACTCATGGTGTTGAACTCAAAATAGTTTTACCCAGAAAAGGCAAAAGGGGGAAGAACACTCTTACATTCTAAATACTGAATTTCAGAAAATCACACCATAAAAGAGTTAACATTACTGCATCAACTTGAAAATGCATGCAACTGACTGGTCTGTGTCATCTTTTAGGCCTCAAGAATACCAGAAAATTAAACAAAAGATCCTGGAACCCAAGTAAGTCATGGCACATCCATTACTTCAGTCTGTTGAGTATTTGGATCATATGGCTCAATTTGCTGTTTTGTTGGGAAATGCAACCAGTTTGTGTGATTATGGATATCACTGTCACTCAGTAAAAGGAGCCAGACAACAATAAGATCAAGTTAGACCTTGTTCTATCTCCTCAGCAAAAATACCAAACAAACTCTGATTACAAAACTTTTAATGGGCAAGGCTTTCTTATTTAGTTAATAAAAGAGTATAGAACAAGTTGAGATGGGCTCTTAAACAACGAGTAAATCTCACAAACTGGCAACAAAAAATTCACAAAATGTTCCTGGGATGTGGCCTCTACAGCCCAGAGTAATGCTTTTCTTTCCAAATAATTACTTTAATAACCTGTAATATCATAACTCCTTACTACCCTTAAGGGAGGAGGAGAAGAGAGAAGACAGGAAAGAACAGTTTTATTTTCAATATACCTTCCTGAGTGTACAGAATAATTGAGAACGTATCTGTTTACTTACACTCCATAATTAAACCAAATATCTTAGCACTCAGGATACTGCTAAGTATTTTACAGAGATCCAAAGAGACACAACCCTGACCCAAAGAACAATAATCTCTGTGAAATGAGGCTTTTTAATTTAAAAATTACTGAAATAAATAAGAACCTCCCAAAACCAATTTTGAGAATTAATTCCTTTTTTTTCTGTCTGCAATAAATTAAAACACCAGTCTACATATCTCAAACACATATTAAGAGCAAAATTCCAATGAGGTAACATCCATGAAGAAAACAGGCTTTAAATATAATTCCATTTCTTATTTTATTGTAAACAGATGAAAGATTGTTAAAGGATGTTACATTTATTTGAAAAACTGACCAGAATGCTATCTCAGAAATGACAAAGAACTAAGTACCTTTGTAAATTTTCTGTTTATTTAAGGGCCTACATAGGAGTTGAGATTGTTAAAACCATTTTGGTCATTTAGCAGATGCAAAGGCTGAAAACTTCACTGAGATTTTACAAGAGACTCACTATCAAAATGGTTTGAATTAGTGGCTTTGATTTTATTCAGTTTAAAAAACCACTACGAATCCTCCAAGATGAATTAAACTCCCACTGGAAATTTATGTTTACAAGCGAGAAACTTCTTTTCCTTAGAATCCTCAATAGTCCATAAACCAACAAAAACTTTTAGACTACATATTGAAATACACCTGAAGCAGAAGTTAGGAATAAATTACTTTTTCTTGAAGTAGATGAAGATCACCTGTGAAATTCTGTAGAAATCAGCACTGCTCAACATTCATGGATGTAAATTCTGGGGTGAGAAAATTTGACATATGTAGATAGATATAAAGAGAAGCACACTGGGAAAACTTGTCTTACATTCACACCATTACTACTCAGTGGAGAAAGTTGATCTTTAAAATATTAAAGACACTTCCATGGAAACTATCAAGTCAGTAGTCATCACAGAAGTAAATGAAGTGTTCAGAATCCTTAAGAAAAGAGTGGAGAAGCCATAAGAAAACCTCATCATACCACAGTAGAAATCCACGATTAGCCATTCTATGACTATAAAGGGCTCAGATCCCATCTAGTAAAAATTATGATGGGAAAAGTTTCGATATATATCTGAAGGATCTCAGCATGGAATAGTTTCTGCACAGGAATGACTGAGTTGATGAGGACCATTCTATCTGATCTACAAAATCCCAAATGGCCTGAAGAGTTGGGTAAGGCCCAGATACCTATGTTTATCTTCCAGTTCAAATATAAGGATCTTTAAAGAAACCAGACTCTAAACATACAAAAAGAGGTGTTTATGCAGAAGATAGCAGCCCAGTTGAGCTCCTTGCCAAAAGAAAAGGATGAGGAATATCCACATGGGTTCCAGAGGTGGAAGAACTGTAGGTTTCTAAACAGACAAACAAAATCAGGCTCAGGAATTCCTATTAGCAGAACATAAAAGGATGTTTGAGGAGAATGACAGGGGAAGATCATATATGTTTACCATGTCTTTTCCTGGTATGTCCTTGCACTTGCATTTACAGATAGCGTTTGGGAAAGGATGCTGTGTTGGATAAACCCCTAGATTGACCTAAAGTGAATGCTTTTTTATAATCACTGAACTAAATGGGCAGAAACAGCAGGTACTGTCAACATATTTCATCAATTTGCACCTATAAAACATATCGTGGGACAAAGGACTTGGTTGGTTTTTAGTCTATAGAGCAGAATCCACGAAAGAGTGTTGCAAAACTCCATTTGTTGAGAATATTTTGAATGTCTTGTGTCATATACCCAAAAGGAAAGCCTTTTGATATTGTACTTTTGTTCAAGCAAAATTTATGTTAACAATAAAAAATAGAAGAATGGAGAAAAGAATGAAGAGGTGTTTATTTTTAATATAAAGTGTGCTTTATTGATCATGGCTAGACATCATAACAGAACGTTTCATCTCAGACTGGTGGAAGGAGCTAATGTCTTATACAGAAGAGCAGTTGGTGAACAAATCATTAGGTGCTGTATCTTGCAATGTCTTTGTGCAAAACTGGAACGTGTCACTTCATGGAGAAGGGAAGAATTTGTCTTTGTACTCATTGGGTACATTAAAACCCATTGAAATTTTTGTGTCAACAGTATGCAATCAGATGGAACACAACAAAAATATTTCTAAATAATATATTTGTTTCTGAATAATTTCTCCAATTTATCCACTTTTCATGAATTTCAGAATAACTACAAAAGTTGAACAGCCATGAGTTTCATGTCATTCTCATATTCATGCAATGGCAGCTGCATAATACTGCCTGGTTCTGCAACATGTAATTGAAATTAGTTCTTAGGAATATATTAATATAAGCCTTTGTTTAAGTTCATGGGCCAACTTCAACCCTAACGGGATCCCAGTGAAGGCAGTGAATTTGAATTATATTGACATCAGGTGTTGATTTTAAATTGTTGACAGGATAGTATTTCAGATAACGAAATGTCACAGAAGTTGGAGAAAGAGCTCTGGAAATGTCAAAAATTGAGATCTGCCAGTGTTCATTGGATTAGCAACATTTGCAAGCCTCAATCTCGCCAACAAGAGGCAATATGAAAGAAATCTGTGATTAGAAGAAATGTCCTGGCTAAAATCCTATATGGCTTATGACAGAAGTTCTTGTTCATGAACTCAAAAATATTTGATAGGTCAGTGACTGAAAAGAAGTATAAAGTTTATTTGATTTCATTCAGATTGTGGCTTGAACAATTCCAAATTACAATTAGGCTGGGGCAAAAAATAACAGAGTAGAAAGTAAGTTTTAATAAGCTCCAACTTGAAAATATAATGAAATTATTGTCTGAGCTAAGACACCTAATCAGAGTATTGGTATGTCTTCTGCCTATCCCCTTGCCATCTCACAAACATGAGGTTCCAGATTTACAAAGAAACTTGAAAAGTGTGAAGTTAGGATTTCACCTGGCTCTGATGTTCAAGTTCTAAGCTGCTGGCACTATTCCCTTGCCCTAATCAACCTCCACTTATCTAGATCTCAGGAAAAGTTATATTACCATACTTGAACATGCTGGAATGGGAATGTGTATTTGAACATTTAATTTCCTTTGAAAAACTACAGTATAAAATCAGAGAGTAATTATCCCAAAAAAACCCCACCAAATTCTAAATATTACCGAAGTTGCATCAATCTTCAAATACTCCTTAATTTTCTCAGATATTTAATCTTAATGCATTTCATCATACTGCTAAAACATGATGGACTTGATTGGAATTAATAGTAATATTCCAATGTTCCTTATCTCTGCATCCATTGCTGAAAATAGGAAACATTTGTAGTGTTGTGAAGTTGTGTTTTATCGAGAGAAACAGTAAAATAATCATAAAATATATACATATATGTGTTTAAATTGCCTCAATGAGAAAAAAATAAAATGGTGTGCAGGGAGTGAAGAATTTAAAAACATGGTGGTTAACCCACACACCACGAACATTCTGAGTGCTCTGCTTAATTAGAGAAAAGCCAATTGTTTAATGTGAAAGATGGCTCATTATTTAAGTATACCCAGAAAATGGTTAATCAGTTTACTTTACCAAGTGCACTTTTATTTTATCTTATTCTTTTTGTTCTGAATGACGTTAAATATATTTTATTTAATTCATGGAATTTTATTCATTTTTATTACAAAGTATCAATGTAAATCAATGAATCATCCAGCTACATTTGTCTCTTTGGAATGAAAAATAAGCAAAGGAAATAAAAGTAATTTAATTTAGCGCTAATAAACTGCAAACTGATGTTTACAATAAATCAGCCACTATTAGGATGCTTAATAGTTGTGAATGACACAAAACAGATGTGGATGCATCTCTCTTTTTCTTTTCCTTACTCTTAGGGGTGAATCTCTCCTACACCCTTCTAAATGAGCACATCAGTTGTTCAAGTGGGTGTATAAAAGGACTATTTTGTAAAATAAGAGCCAAATAAGAGACAAGGCCAAGAGTCTTTTAATTCTTCAGGTTTGTTTTCTTACCAGAAAAAAAAAATAAAATATGGATGTTCAGTTTCCCTGCAACATTCAAACAGATGTGACAGTTTATAAACAGAAGGAGAAGAAAAAAAGGAAAGGTCCTTACAGGTTAAGCATTTTCATTCAACTTCTATTTTGTATAGCTGCCTTATGCAATATTCCAGTCCCTGGAAAAGAACTGTAACTGTACAAACATTATTAATTTCAATTTACAAAGTTCTTCTGTGCTTTTGATTTTCCACAGGCTTTATTAATGATTAAAACATTGTGTTTCTGATAAGTTTTTCTAAACATAACCATAGCAGTTAATGTTCTGGACATATAGCAGATGCCATCTGCATTAGCCACTGTGTCTCTGCTTCAGAAATCAGCAACGAAAAATATAGGAACCAAGTGAGAAAGAAACCCTCTCCAAAAAACCCATTACTATCACCACACTCAGAACATCCAGAACTCACCTTATGTTTTTACAACATTGCTTCCTAAGTAGCTTCATCTCTGGAATTATACACAGGATGAGTTACACTCTCAGCATATTTTTAGAAAGTTTATAAGAGCTAAGAAAGGCCGAGAGGAGGAGGAACACACAGAAAAACCAAAAATATTTTATGCTTCTGCGAGTAATTAATTCCACAGTATAAATGTCTGAAAAGGGAATGGGCCTGGAGAGCAAATCTGCATGCTAATGCATGCCAATATTTAAAAAACTACACAGCATTTTTTATCCAATGATCTTTGCAAAAATGGGTATCACAGATACTGCATTTTGCTAAAGGTCACTCAGCAAGCTGAAACATGAGCAGAAGTGAAGTGTTCTGTCTCCTGTGTCTGTATCCTACCCACCAAAAGACACCACAGCCCTCTTAAGAGGAACTGCTATGAAGAGAGGCTTTTGTCTGATTAATCTTTTGTCCTGTCAGGTTCACAACACCCCTTGCAAAATTGTAGTTCAAGGTCTTCAGATGTTTACCTAACATATCAGCACTTATTTCTCTGAAGTTTTTATAACTCAGGCATGAAAAATTTGCTTCAGGGTGAAAGTTGGCATGAAAGTGTCTCCAGCCATGAGTACAGCTTTTTTTTCCTTTTTTTTTTTTAAACTAAATTTAGGGAAAGGGGGGAAAAAGGCTAAAGTATCTCTAAGAGCTTGCAAAGCTGGAAACACAAGATCATTTACTTGAACCAGTTTGCCCAGATCTAACTGTAATGAGAATCATACCATGCCTTAACTCAAAATTAACCCAAAGCATTGTTATTCACTCAGGCCTTTTCTCCAACAGAATTCAGTGGGATTTGAAGGGGGTTTTGGATATTTTTAGTTTTTTTGAAGTAGTCCACTGTGGTAAAACACTAATAGCAGTTGTTGTGAGGGCTTAAAGTCACTGGAATTTCCAGCTCATGATGATTTGGCTGAACTTCAGATAGGAGGACATCCACTTCACCACCCTCAAATTAACACTAAAGTTCACCTGTAAGTTGTGAATCCTACCACAGCATTAGGGAGGGTACTAAAACTTGCCCCTGCTCCCTATGTTTCCACAAGTGCTTCAGGCACCCTGCAGCATGCAAGGTATCCTTCATCTCAGCCATGGGCAACGTGCTTTGCCCAAGGCTGGAATAGAAACAAATTTTACTCTGATTTAATTTTCTTGTGTTTTTTGGCTGGGCTGCTGCCCAGACTGTCTCAAATTCACCACTATCAGATGGTCTTTCCATAGTCTATACCTGACCTTCTCTTGCAGACATAGTGTGAATGATGAAAGACAGGCTTCAGAGGTTCCAGAGAGGAAAAGGGTCTTTTACAAAAGCTGCTAATATGGAAAATGTCCTACATGCAGATGTATTAGATCACAGATTAAAGATACCCTATCTGATTGCCCTACCCCACCATGTGAACTGAAGTAGGCACTACCAGATAAAAAACATGGCCCCTGTACAAAGAGATTAAAATCTGACCTAACTCATATGGATTGCTGGCAGCACACGACTATTTTTCAGTCCAGGTCTCAACTACACAAGCACAAAATGTACTCCCACACCTTCTTAAACACAAAAAGGAGAGTTTTCAATGTAAAAAAGTGCCTTTAATAAGCATCCAATGGACTTAAAACTCAAGCCTTCAGACTAGGGAGGTCTGGTTTCAATAATAAAATTTTTTGAAGGAATTCTAGGTAATGTAAGGGAATATGGATACTTAGATCGTTGAAAAAATGGTCTATGTTTCCTAATTTCTAAACTGTTTATTTACTTCATTTTATGTTTTCCTGTCTTACTGTTGTATTGACTTGATAAGGAAGGTGTCAAGATCCAAAGAAAGTGCATTTATTTTACAAAAACTTCCTAGCCTGTCTAAAATGCGGTACAAGATTTGGCACCATTGAATAATGGTGTTGTCAAAGTTAAAAGCTGTCTTTCCTCATAAAAATATCTTTCTGTCCTCAAAGAAGTGTAGGGCAATAATCTCTCTTAATTTTAGTGTTCCTGAATAAGAGTCTAAAGATTTCCGATTCCTTTTGTTTAAACTACCTTTTGAAAGATCTGGTGGTGACAGGCCACACCAAAGTGCCTACAGGGACAGCCAAATCTTCTACCTTTTATTTGCCTGAAGATTACTGCTTTCCCTGGTCTCATCTTTCTTCCTTCAAATGCCATAGGACTTATCCACCCTTACCTTGTCACAATGGTTTTCACAAATGCCTTCCAGGACTGGCTCTTGGCGAATTAAAGACTATTTACTTAATTCTGGAGGAGGTACAGAGACAAATTTTCAGGTAATTTGATATTTACAGGGATGGAGCACCTTCCAGCAACAATTGTTTAAAATTGTACAGTTATATAGTGGTCTGAGAGAATAATAGTTGATTACAGATAGAACAGCAGTAACTTTTTAACCAGTTTTAGAGTTAGAACAGTTTCCAGCTGTGAAAAGTTACCAGATGGAGAATATGGAGGCCTACAAAAGAGGACAAATGTGAATTTGTAGTGAGATAGTAAAAGAGATTCTAATCCTTTTCCAAAGTAAAGCCATTAATCAGGGACATATTTAGGACAGCCAATGGATGTTTTGACACCCAGTGAAGAGGGGATTTACCTAGGCCCTACTTTTTTCAGCATTGGGATCTGTAGCTGTTTCTGCTTTTGCAGATTTTGAAAACAAAGCTTTTTAATATGTATATTTATAGTCTTCAATATTGAGAAGCAACAAGGAAAAAATCTTTTGATAGCTTTTCAGTATAACAGCTTACAGGCTTCTTTATATTTTTCCTGCCTAATAACTTTGGATTACTTCCTGTTTACTGTCAGTGCATCTAATGCGTGTGTCAGCTTGGTGCAGCACCGACATGATATATGCATTAGACCACACATTGATAGCAAAGACAAAGTTACTCGATTCTGACAGGACAAGAAAATTACCCACAAGCAGTAAAATATGGGGTTGCCATGTGACTATGTTCTGCTTCAAAACCATGTATCACATGGTGATAGCACAAGAATTAGGGGATTGTGAGAGCTGCTGGAATGCAAAGGCAGTTATCTGGTCTCTGCCTGTATGTCTCATGTATTAATATGCCACACCTGCTGTAATCTCCCTTGTGTCCTGATGGGCTGCTGGGCTCTGTGTGGAGTTTTTGTGCATTGCTTCTCACCACAGTCAGCCCAGTCACAACACACCTCGTGCACTGCCTTGTTTCCCTTGCAGCACCAATTCCCTTGGTTGGTTGGCAATGACTCTGCTGCACATCTAACCCCACGCACACCTTCTGGTCACACTGCCTGCCCTGCTCTAAGTCTGCCTGCCACTAAGGACAGCTAAGGCAGTCCAGGGGAAAAGGAAGGAGGCAACAGCAATTTGCTGCCAATGCCAATAGTTTAGTTTTCTCTCCAGAAAATGCAGACTTGCAATGAATCAAGTCTGTAATACCTTGAAATCTTATTGATATTCTAATTACAAATCTGAAGCATCCAATTCACCAACTCAGGAAAAATAAGGAAGGAAGAAGCAAATTATTATCTACAGATAAAATAATACGGTTGAGGTAGTTGTGATCATGTGTTTTGTTCCCTAAGAAAATTCTGTGTTTTCATTTAGTTAATGTGAGATGCTGAAAGGTAAGTCATTGGTTAAAAGTCCTATATGTGTATTTCTGCCTTTACTGTGATTTGCATAAATGCCGACTGTGCTACCTGAAAGCGTTCCTGTTCTGATTTATGGGTGTGTTTGCATTGCTCATATCATAAATCTTCTTCTCTAGGACACTTCTGTTCTGGTATTTATTGACCAAAGACAATTTGCGTTAAGAATGTTTTGAGATCTTGCCAGATATGCACTAGGGGATATTTGAGAAAACATTGAGTACTCAAGTGAATGAATCTAGACAAGTGTATGATCTCACTACCCAGACAAACATTTTGCCATAATATTTTAGTACCATATTTTATTAAGAGAAACCTATGTTTCCATATGCATCTATTTACCATAGACTCAATTCATGTAGGCCAAATCAAAATAAGTGCTGGAGGAAGATAATTTAGGCTAGCAGCCTCAGGCTGGTGATTATGGCTCAGTGAACAAATCTTTAGGGTCAGATCTTCTTTCACTGACTCTAGCTCAAGCTTGAGAACTGCCCTGTATTAAACAAAATGCCCAAACATGCCCCATGTTACCTATTTCTAGGAATTTTAGTTTGAAGAGAGAATTTTTTGTTACTAATTATAATTATCAAGTCTGAAAGTACATAGAAATATTTGATTGAAATGAACACTTTGCACTACTGGAAGATGTACATCTTCACTGTAAGAGAGGTAGACATCAAAATACGCAGGCTGTATGAACAGTGGCAGAAATGTGTTCATGGGAAACTGAGAGTGGAAAAGATGAAGGGGTGTTTGTGCAAGGCAAAATCATCTCTGCAGAACCTGGTGGCTTAAGGGCATTTCTTCTTGCTCATCCCATGACATAGCCTTCATATGATGTCCCCACCTGGAACTGCAGTACTAGGAAGAGGGATTCACCCTCTTCGGGGCTTTACATGGCTTGATTTAGGTCAAAGTCAACTTTTCCCCTGGGATTAGGCACACTTCCTTTGAAAGGAAGGTGGAGAGAGCAGGGATTCTCCATATGGTTTTCTTTCCCCAACTGGCCATTCCTGTGCAAGACAGGGTCACAGCACCCACACTTCAGCTTGGAGATGCTGCCATCTTTGGAGGATCTCTGCATGCCAGCTACTCCTGACTTGGAAGCCTTTGTGAGAGTCTTCAGTCCCTCCTTCCAAATCAGTTTCACTTTGCAAGAAACATCTAGAGATTCATTTGGCCAAAGAGGGAAAGCAAGACTGAGCATGAATCCCTACTCTACCAGTCAGGGCACTCGCCTGAAAGGAAGGATACCTAGGCTCCAGTCTCTTGTTTCAATGTGTTTATGTGATTTATATTAAACAGCCATTGGATAAAATACTTAAATAGTTATTAGAACAGGGATAGCAGCCTGAGTTTGTGCCCTTCCCTTCCAGGTGAGGGCCCCAAACCGCCAGAGTCATGCTCGGTCTTGCTATCTCCCTATGTGCTTCTAATGAATCTGCAATTATTTGATGCAAAGTGGAACAGCTTCCACAGCAAAGATGGAGACAGCACCTCCCCCTTTCCCCTGTTTTTAGTGAGAAGGGTTCAAAGGCTCTCAGGCAGAGCAGGAAACCCCACTAAAGTCTCCTGGTCCCCAGCTATGGGTTCACTGTGGGACTGGTGGCACTGCTCCTCTGGTGGTTGTGTATACTCTGAGGCCACCTGGCAGATTGAGCCCCTAAGGGGACCACACACGAAATAATACCTCATCTGTAGATCCCCAGCCAGACAGGCGGGAATTACACACTGAGCTACCTGCGACGGAGACACTTGGTGGCATGCCCAGACCTAGAGGCACTGGGGGATCCCCTCATCCCAACATGAGAAACACTGGGGAGGTGGCAGGTGAGTGGGGGCTGGAAAGGTGCTCTCACAGGACTCAAAATCTTCCTGTCCTCACCTGAATCTAGTCCTGAGTCACCAGCCAAAGACCACCCAGGGAAGCTGGGGAGGAGCGAGCCTCGAGCAGGCGTCTCCTGAGGCACAGCCGGGCACCTCTTTGCTCTTATGCACTTCTGTGCAATTTTTCAAGGAAGAAAAAAATCTGCAGCGAGGGTGGACGAGTCAGACTGTTCATCACCCAGAAAGATCACAGCTACTGCCATTTCCAGTGGATACATGTAATTAGCAACCATTCAGTAGGCAGTCCTAAATGAAAATCACAAATAGAGCTAGTGAGTTCCTGGTGGAAAGATTTAGTTATCTTTCCAGAGGAAAAAAATATGTCTGTGTATAGCCTTTTAACCCTTCTTCTCTTTCCTCCTCTTACTCTCACACTGGATAATTATTTATTTTGTAGCTTAATTAGCTAATTATGCATGTGTTATGATGCTTTTAAGCAGGAAGTCAGTTTGTTTAGTTGGTGGCATGTGGCTTTTGTTCAGCATCTGCGATGTCAGTTTATAACATAATCATCTTTACTTTCAGTGGTCTGAGGTGATGAAGTCTTTTCCCGATGGTAATATTTTAATTATCAGAGTAAAGTTTGAAAAAGGGCAGTGACTAACAGGGAGCTACTTCATGTGGGTAGAGGCTAAGTGATAAATTTGCGCAGGCCCTCAGCTGTCTATCTATGAGGTTCCCCTTTAGAAGAAGATCCTTTGAGGCTTTACAGTGCGTGTACTAAAAGCAACTAACAAGAATTGACCAAATCCACCCAGGAATTTCTTTTCTGGTTATCACTGTGTTTTCAGAAACATAAAGGGACTTGAACCGGATCCCATCAGCTCAACAGTAAAACATCTAGGTAGAACTGGTGCTTAGGAAGAAAATGCAAAGCAGGATATATTGTAGTAAGCAGAGGCAAGTTATCTTGCTGCCTGCTACAGCTCCACACAACAGCATAAGTTCCAGCTGCCTGCTCACAAGCACTTCCCTGTACATGCAGGCCAGGTGTAAAAGGTCATTTCAAGAATTAGCAGCTTTGTTTCTTATCAAATGCCCAGCCATGAAAGCAACTACAGCATGTATCAGTGGTTCATCCCCACAGCTGTCCAATTCTCTAGTTTGTCAGAGATATCCAGCATGGTACTCTGTGCCAGCTCCAAACCCTGACGAAAGTCTTTTGTTTGCATTTGGTTGTCAGACATAATGTATGCAGCCACAGGCTTGCAGTAACATTTACTCCTTCTTCTACTGGAAAGTTGAGTAAGGCTCTTAGGCTCATTTCCCCAGTGGTAAACCCTAGCTATCTCAGTTAGGAAACTGGTCTCCCTCAATTCCTTATCTAGTCAGCTGAGCTGCTCAAGACGACTATTCAGAACATGTGAATTAGTTTCTCCTGAGAATTGCACTTTAAAGAGCCTGTCTCAAGCAGAAACAGTACAGCTACTAGTTTACAGTTTACTCGGTGCTTGAAAACCCTTTCATATTCACAGATTAATACTTTACACATTACTACACGTTCATATATTAAAAAATAAACTTTCCTCTGAATCTATTAATTTGTCTACCAAAAAACTGTGCCTGCTACCTGATGAATGCAGAAAGAAAAAGGTATAGCCTCGAGTAAATCCCTGAGAAACCATAACATGTACAACAGTTCCTACATCGGCTTTGAGACTGAAATGTTGCTCTATGTTTTTAAGCTTACTGACAGTTTTATGATTTAAAGTATTTTTTTCTGACTCTTTCCCACCCTTCCATTCACGTATTCTTCACGGTGGTTCCTGTGCAACAACATTCAGTAATAACCCCTTTCCCTAAGGGATCAAGGAAGGAAATTCGACAAGTCACTGCCTCTCCCCTTTCATTTTCTTTTTTTTTTTTTGTTATTTGGTTTGGATGGTCTCTGAAATGGGCTGGAATGCAAATGGAAGATATTTGGCAGGTTGACATGTGTCTGCAAAGCTAGGCACCAAGCCAGAAGCATGGAGCAAGCTGGAGTGGGTTCACATAAAGTGGGAGCAATAGTGCCAGAGCACACCAATACATTTTCCTCTGAGACTCGTAGGCAGCCCACTCAATACTTCATTAAGGGTGAAATCCAGCACTATTTGAAGAGCCATAGGATAGGGCCTGTGCACCAATTAAGTTCTTGAGGCCTCTGCACTGGTCTGAATTCCACCCAAAAGAAGAATTGTTCACTGAGTAAAAGATGTTATTACCCAAATTATAGTTTGCTCTTGTGAGGAAGAGAGACTGTGTTGGCATATGGTGGGAAGCAGCACAACCCTTCTATACAATCCTTCATAGATGATTCCCTGCAGAATATTCAATGCAAACAGACTCTTGCCCATCCATGAATAAATCTTACAAGGTGGAAGAGTCCAGGCAATCAAGAAAGCAGGATATTTCTAGGAAGAACCCTAAAAGCCGATCTTTCTTTAAATAGGAATACAGGAATCACTTCTACACTGCTGGGATGTTGCAGCACCCAGGGCTGGCTGTGGTGAGGTGGCTCAGAACAACATCTCAGGGTCTGTTTTAAAAACACAGGTACTAGTTTTTCTGAATCTCTTTCTTCATGAATACAGGAGGAACACAAGGGCGGCAGGCACGATACAGCATTTACCACATATAAGAAGTGTCTGCTACCGCTTCAGTAGGTTGAAATTGTTTTTGCAAAAGAAGTTTGCCTAAATTTTTTTCCTATTTATATCTGTAAGCATTTAGTGGTTCTCTACCCCAGTAGGAAGTTAGTCTTAGATGGAGGATATCTTTCTATTAACAAGGTCAACACCATTATTTCGTATGGGTTGCATGAACGCTCATTTGTTTGCATGCAGTGAGAGGAACACTGAATATTTTAATTTCTAAACAATGGGGTGGCACAATGTCAAAGAGACACAGAGAGACAGGGGGAGCATGGGGAATGCTTGTAAAGCCCCAGAGCCTTTTCACAGCAAACCAGTGATAATGCAAGCTAATGGTTTCTGTAATATGAACCAGGATAAGGTCAGTTTAAGACTAATTTTTAGCTTACATCAGAGGGCATCTGCTCCATAAATAAATCTCTTTACATAGTGCATTAGATTGAAATGTAGGATTGAATACTGAATGGTAGAAATATGTTTTTTTAATTAAAAACCTCTTCACAGTTACATAGATATACCAAGGAAGCGGAGTACAGGGATGGGGACTTACCAAACAATTTGTGAGTTCAACCCATCAATTGAATACTAGCCCCTTGATGCACATGCTTAACTCCCATTAGTGCCACTGGGAGCAACAAGACTGCACCAATGGAGAGAATTGACCTCAAAGTCTTTACACAAATGCATATGCTTTTAAGAATGTGGGGTTAGGAAAAATACAGTCTGCACAATGAAAGTGAATCAAATGTTTACATTATATAATTGCTTTTGCTGGCTTTGACAAGGAAAATTAGCTCTGTAAAGTGCCAGTTCTAAAATGCATACTTGAATATACTTGGTGAGCATAAGATCTCTGCACACCTAGGGCTAGATTGATAAAAAAAAATCACATATACAATTGAGCTCAATTTTTTTCATCCTCCTGCAGTTGCTCTCAGGAACCTGTGAGTTGAGGTGGTAATTCCACAATTTGAAAAAGTGTCAAATGAAAGAAAATATGCTCTAGCATGCAAACATGGTGCATCCAGCAAGAGATGGATTAGAGAAGATAATAGAAATGGTCTTGTTCCAGCATTGTGTAGTCCTCAGTCAAGATTTTGGATTTAAAGGTCAGAAAGGGTTACTGTGTCCTTCTCAATTTAAATACTGAAAAAAAAAAAAAAAAAAAAAACCAAAAACTTTCTTGGATGGAGAATTCACTACAGCACATCATAATTACTGGTCTTATCAAAACAACAAAGAAACAACTATTCCCTCAAGATGTGCACTGTTGAAAAGGAATGTTTGGGTTTAAGCATCATAATTTATTGTAACCTGGTCTGCATAACTGAAGAACTTTCAGCATGAGAATTGAATGCGACTTTTTACACGATTGTCTAGTCAAGAGTGGAGGGAGAGGACATTCCTTTCAAAGGTGAGACAGCCATGTTACATCCCAATTTTGCCCAAACTAGACTTAAGGGATTTGAACTCCATTGCCGCCACAAGACCCTGGGTCCACTGGGGACTGGAATAACATCCAGATTTCTACCCATTTTAATTGTGTCAGCACATAAAGCATTCCCTGGAGCAGGCTTGAAGCTTTCCTACATGGATGATCAGGGAATTTTGCATAAAAATCCTGGACAACACTAGAATTGCACTCTCCATGAGCAAGTAAAACTGAGGAGAGGAGGTGGAGTCATGAGCTCTTCAATAGCTTCAGTCCCAAGGTTATGTTTTGCAGTTACACAGCGGCTTGTTTTCTAGGTCTGCCTACAAACACTGGCAAAAATGGTGCAAATTGCAAACAATGAGTGGGAGAAGTGTATGTACATCCTACTGTATTTTCTTCACAGGTTTTATCTGTGCTTATTTCCTCTGTGATGTTTTGTGAAGGCTTTCTCCAAGGTGACACAACCTGAATATTATTTATAGTTTTATTTGTAATGTATTACCTGAGAAAGTAACAAAATTGGGACAAAAATAATAGTGAAATCTAACAGGTCCCAAAACATCAGGAAATTCTATAATTGTTTTAAATCAGAATGCAAGATGGGGCAGAGATCTTTCAAATTTGGGTGGCTCACAGGGAAAAACACTGATTTGTGCCAGCTATGGAAATGCATTGCCCTCAGTGGGATCACAAAAATACGTGTAGAGAGACACAATCCACGGATGGCTTATTTAAGCAGATGGCTTCATTTTGGGGGTGTACTGTTTGCCTAGCACATTTTAACTCTAGCAAAAGAGATTTGTATCACTTTTCTTATCGAGTTATGACCTGTATTTTCAAATGTGGGTGCTTACAGTTAGCAGTTAAATAAGTGCCCTGATTTCCAAAGCCACAGAAGAGGCATAAGGATGCCTCTTTGTTTTCTTTTTTCAGTTTATTTGGTTTTGGTGTTTTGTTTATTTGGGTTTTTTTTTGTTTCGAATGCTTAAGATGTCACTCAATCCTATTGAGATTAATGAATCATCAGGGACCTCAAACATCACTTTCTTGACCAAAACAATCACTGGAGTTCCATGTTTTGAGATATTATTAGAAGCAGGTGAATGGGATAAATTCATCTCACAATAGTTAGGTTCATGTGGCAGCAATGATCTAATATGCAGGCAGAAAAAGGATTGTCTATACATTCCCAAGTACCTTTGAGAGTCTTCACTGTTTTAACTCCATCTTGATTATGTCTCCTAACTTTATTAGCTGTACAAAGCTTATGGTCATAGAATATAGAACAAAACCCTGAGAATTATAATCTATCAAAATTAGCTCAGCTTTGACCAGTAAACTGGACCAGATGACCTCCAGACATCTCTTCCAACCAACCAACCAACCAACCAACCAACCAACCAACCAACCAACCAACCAACCAACATTATTCTGTGATTCAAGTAAAACCTCATGCAGTTTGATTATGAAGATGATTTGGGAGAAGTCAGAAGTGCTGGCTGAATGACAGTGTCTCCTGAGCCACCAAGAAACTTAGAAAACCCCAAAGAAGCTTTTAATTTTGTAAGGCAAAGACAAGCAACCAAAAGGACGCTCAATCCCACCAGATAATTATCAACAAAAAAAAAATTAAATAGGTAAAAAGCATTCATAGATAGTAGTGAGTAGGAAGAGAAGTCTAGAATAGCCTTTCAATGCACTGCAGTGGCAGCAAAATTCCTGTCAAAAGAAGCATAGTAAATTGATCAGGATGAGGTGGGTTTACCTTGGCTGGATTCTAGGCTCCCAACAAACTGGTCTATCACTTCCCCTTCTCATCCAGAAAAGGGATAGAAAATATTATGGAAAAAAGCTCATAAATCGAGATAAGACAGTTTAATAAAGTAAAAGTCAATGGTTGGCTTCCACAATCAAAGAAAAAAACAAAGATTTTATTCTCTACTTCCCATCAGCAAGTGATGTCCAGCCACTTCCCAGGCAGCAGGGCTGCAGCACATGTATTCAGATTTCCCACTCCCAGGCTACTCACAGAGTTGGGGGCTGGAATTTTGGAGAACAGCATTGATGCTGCTGGAGCACTCCTCAGCAGTAGCCAAAACACTGCTGTTGATCACTTTTCTAGCTACAAATTCAAAGCAGAGCACTTGAGGGCTGCTATGGAGAAAAATAATTGTATCTCAGCCAGACCTGATGCACAGGGCAGAACACACTAAGGCACAATGAGATGAACTTCAAAGTTATTATTGGTATCAGAGCCCTTAGGGTAAAACCTCACTGCTGAGATGATTACCCTGGTCAGAAATCAGATTGAAACAAACTTCTGAAAAAAGAAAAGCAGTAAGGACAGCAGTAAGTAGCTCTCCACAGAAGCCCAAGAAAGCAAAGTGTGTTTCTCCACAGAAGTCTTCAGTGGTATTTGAGCTGAGAAACACCAGCTCTGAAACACAAACCACCCTGTAGGAGAAACAAGGCTGCTGGGTTCTTCTGGATGAAGATCAGTGCAATGTGAGCCTGGTGATCAGAGGGGCTCTCTTATCCAGAAGGGATGTGGCAATTCAGATTATAAAAAAGATACAGAATCAGAATCAAAGCAGGAACCTGGGAAGAGATATTTGCAATGTATTCATTGCTCCATATGCTCTCATGAATTTCAAACTCCCAGCCACATATTTTACACCACTTAATGTGACATCTTTCATTAATGGAAGGCCAAGCCTCATTCATTTTGCTCATGTGACTTAGCAGGAACCGTTCTAGTTATTGATGCATGAAAAGTTTGGCCTCATAAACTACCACAAAAGAAATCAACAGGTCTGCATTTTCCTTTCTGCAGCCTGCTCTAGGAGTACACCAGCTTGAGAACTGAGATCACTATTCACAAGGAAGGTGACTTTGACAATCCTTCAGAAAGAGAAAATAAAATGTTTTCCTTTGAAAAACATGAATTCATGATATGAGTCTTAAGATTTCTACAGATTTCTGCTAAGTATTTTACCATTGTCAACCATAAGCTATGTTTTCTCTATGTAAGTATGGTATGTATTTTATTTCTTTTATATAATTTTATTCCATGAAACACCAATAAGGTATTGATGAAGGTTTTTTTAGAGAATCATATGACCATTAAAACATTATAGATCAAGTTCATATTGTTGAAAGATATGAACTCAACCTTATATTAACCTAGAGCTTTTACCAATTCCTAGAAGCCATGGCAGGAATTAGACAGATGTAACCTGACTCTTCTTTACTTAGATTTCCATGGAAACCACTTTTCATTACTAGACCAGGTCCCAGAATCACTTTTTTTTTTCCAAAGATACCAAGGTCAAATTTCAATAAATGTTTAATCATCAGTAATAATTTTTATTTAAAAAAAACAAACAAAAAACCACAATATTCCTTCTAGTTAAAAAGAGTGAGATGTTGACTAATATGCATTTATCGCCATTTAATATCTCCAGATCCAATAAAATAATGATAATTTTTGTTAAGCAACGTTATGCATGCTAAATACAATCCAGTCCATGTTGAGACAGCTGATATCACAATTATTTCTATATCTAAGTATATTTGAAATTTAAACTTGAAAGAATTGGCAATATTAAGCATACATAATCAAGGTTTAAAGGTAACAGGTATGTGTTGGAAGTATATTTTTCTTCTCCCAGCACTTCTGTAATATTCTTGAATAAATATTTTCTAGGTATATCTGTTTGGTGGCATAGCGTTAATGAATAAAGTTCTGGACACATTTGATTTACAGTCACATATATAGTTAAATATTCCTCATCTCTGTTTAAAAAAAAAATACATTAGTACAGTAAGGATCATTAAATTCAACACCTTTTTTTTCTCTCTGTCCTGGTTCAAAACCTGCTGAGATTTGTTTTTAAAAAGAAGTAACTCACTGACAAATCTAAATATGCTTGGTCTGTTTTTTCTGACGAATCACTCAGAAGTTCAATTAAATGTACTGCAATCAAAGAGAGATGTCAACTCTCTTCAAGGACTTGAAGTGAGGAATTTTGTTTGCTTGGTTGGTTTTTTTTACTAAGATTGTGACTTTCAGGAGCATCTAATTTAAAATGAGAGTTTTTGTTTGCCAGATTAAAAAAAAAAATTACATCAGGGAAGGATTCTCAATGGGTGTAAATTAGCAAAGTTGATTTAAAGTTGATAGAGGAATACTCATTTATATCAACTGTCATTCTGACACAGGCTGTATATATTTTAACTGGGAAACATTCACAACTTTACAAATTATTCCATTTTATATCTTATGTTTTTCATGATTAACAGAATTGTTTCATATAATAGAAGCTGCTGTTTTTCTTGTTGAAGAATATATTGGTTAAAACCATCATAAGGAAAAAAACCAATATCTTGATATAAAGGAGTTCACTTTATTTCCTTAATGGCTATTACAGAATCCAGCAGCAATAAGGTATTTTGAAACTTCACTGTCCAAATAATATTAATATGCAGACGTGGGAAATGAACATCAAGTTACTCAAAATCAACGCTGTCCAGGCAGAAACTTGCATCTCAGAAAATAAATTACTTGTAAAACTAAATGTCTATGTGAAATATTAAAGTTTAAAACCATTTGGTATTACCCATTTTAAATATAGTCACCCAACTTATGCTGTTTCTTCTCCAACCATATCTGAAAGTGAGCAGGCACATTGCATCAATCAAAAGAAAACTGCAGTGAGAAAAATAATCCCCCATCAAAGCAAAATACATAAATACATAAATAAAGTCAGTGTTACATAAAATATCAGCAGTACTGAAAAGTATTTAAATGAGTGCTTAAAAACGTAGGGGTATTTTTCTCTTCCTCCTTCTGCCTCTCCCCACTCCCTTCCCAGCCTGGGCTTGTTTTATTTGGTGCTTAAAGAGTCTGGTGTATTAGGCAAATATTTATGAACTTGACTTTAACCAAAATCCTGTTCACAGCTGCACCTGAGAGTAACTCCAGCCTTGGATTGGAGCAACCCTTGGGGATCAGCAAATTGTTTGCACAGCCACGGACGGGGAATTAAAAATCTTGTTGAATCAGGATTAGCAGTCTGCATGAGGAGGAGGAGGAGAGCTCATTTCCATAAGCTCTTCATCTCCCAGGCTGCTTCTCAACTCTCTGTGGCCTGCAGACATGTGTGACCCAAAAATGGGAAAAAAAGAAAAAAGTGTATGATTGAGAGAGAAAAAATGAAAATAAAGAAGAGGCTTTTGCAATGACTACAACTTTGGTTTTTTCTGCTGGACAGGCTTGGAGCCTCCTTCCTGCCCTTTCAGATAGACTCAAATGACCTCCCATTATTGGAAGTACATAACAGTGTCAAGACAGATCCCAACAGCGCAGCTGAACCTTTGTTCCTGCCTCAAGCAATGTTGCCAAGCAGGTTAAACTTTGTGGGGCCCTGTTTATTTCTGCCTTCTGGTTAATGGTAGAAGAGCTGTGTCTGCTGTGTGAAGTCCCACATCTCACATCTGTTGATCCTCCAACCTACCAAAGCCTCCCAAGGTCTGGGCAAGAGCATGCTCTCTGATCATTAGGGGCCCTCAGCTGCTTGCTATTTGCATGGGCATCAACAGCATTTAAATCAAACCAAAATACACCACTGTGGCACGTATGGGTGTCTTTCATGCAAGATGAATGGATAAAGCTGGCTGAAGTTAACAAACTATTCAATGACTTAAAGTTGCCCTAAATTTGTAGAGAGCTAGCAGTGCAGTCATGTGAAATCCATTGCATCATTAAGAACAGGAGCACGAGGTCTCTTACTCAGCAGAGTAAAATACGCATGCCCACAACTGTCACAAAATATATTCAGTAAAACCTGAGGCAGAGATTTGAACCTACCCAAATTTCTTCATGACCACAATGACCACTGCCACTGCTTCCTCTCGTGACTATAACCAGGATGGGTGAAGGGTACCAAGTTTATTTTGAAACAAACCAAACCACTGACAGATGAAAATGTACATATTTGAAATGTATATACAACTCAAAAATGACTGTGGAGACGTGTGTAAAGCCTAAAAAAAAAAGCAAATCATATTTTTCACACCAAGATTTTTCTTTTGGTTATACTTGCTATCCCAGGAGAGCCAACTGAACAACTCCTTCAGCATTAATTGGCAGCTATATAGCTAAATCTCTACTACACTCTATGGACCAGACCATGTCCTTCTCTGTGACAGCTCACCCATTGATGGATCTTCTAACAACTGAAATTGTAGAATCAAAAGTAGAAATCAATTTCTGAAGAGATTGAAAGAAAAAACTCACACATGTTCCAGTTATGTGGTCACTTCAATCAATCACCCTTTTATAAGCTGCATTAGAAACTTTAGCTAGGGTTTGAATAGCTCAGGTTTATTGAATTTGTCAGTCTCATTTTTATTCACTAGACTAGCTTGAAATTTTTGAATAAAAAATGTGTGCAAATTTGGCCCATTTTCAAAGTTTGATTTTTTTTTTTACTATTTCTAAAGCCCATTAATGTACTTACGATTTGACAGTCAACTTTTCTCTCTTTTTTTTCCTAATTGAAAGTCTTTCTTTCCTCTTTCCTGTCCCATAGAAACTGCTTTTTCATGTCCCTAAAGTGCTCATTTGAAGTGATCTTTTCCATCACACTTCCCCTTCTGCTGCCAACACTTACACATTTGAAGTCCATCTTGGTTATGACTCTGTATCATTTTAAGCACTTCTGCAATCTTCTTGCTCCTAGACTGCTCTGAAGACTGAAAAGACCCTTAAAAATCACTGAGGCAATCCTCATCACCTTTTAAATTGCAACTGCATGTCCAGGCTGTCACACAGGTCACTAAGGCTACGTTACACTTACCTAGGATACAACCCTCCTGGATCTGGATACGCCTACATTTTTTATCCCAGATCTGATGGCTTTTACTGGTTGGAGACATTGAGACTCTGGTCATCAGGCCTTTGTCCACAGGAGAGTGCCAACATGAAGGACACATCCCAGATATCCCCCCCAGGATGCTGCTGCCAATCTTTACACATTACATATCGCCACCCTACTTCTCCTTTCAACTGTTGCGGCATCTGCTATACCCAAATCCGAGGAGGAATCTTTAAGACTGGTGTCTGTCATTTCTTCAGTAGGAAATTCTTAATTTTAGTTCTCCTTTACACGGTTCTGACCTTTTTGCATGTATCATTATGTTCTTTCATTTGGCATAAAGTACCTGCATTACAGGAGAGATTGTTACAACTCGTCGTTTTTTTGTACTATTCTTCACATCCCAGATCTCTGATTTGGTTCTGAAATCTCACCTCTTCAAACTTACAAACCAACAACAGGCAACATTCCCCAACACCATCTCCACCATGGCACCCCTTCAGTCTGGCCTTCTCAGCAAGAAGTGGAAATTGCCTCCTCCCCCTCACTCACTGCAGACAAACCTCAGTTTCAAGCTTTGGTTTGCCTGATGCTGCTCAGGGGATACCCAGAGATGTGGAGCACAGCTTCTCCCTCCTGCAGCACCACTGCTCCTCCAGCCACGGCAGCCACACAGCAGAGTGGCTGGGACTCAGTGCCTGCCAGTGGGTGCACTGAACCCTAACAGCTGATGAATCCTAAAGTTTTTCGTGCAGTCCATATTGTTTTCTCAGCAGTAGCACCAAGGTGACAGGGACGTTGCTCACAGTCATATAAAAAACAGATAAATTGATGCATACTGCAGAGTGGGATGCATGTCTTCAGTACGTTTTTTGCAGATCTTTTTTGCTTTTGTTGTCTTTAGGACTGGTGCAGTGGCACATTACATTAGTGCAAACTGGTGCTGATGCTCAGAGGCTGTGCCCACTCTGTCAGTATTCAAAATATTACCACAATCTGCAGCTAAGCAATAAGATACGACAAGCAGTGTGATACTGTAACATAACAATGTACCTCGAGGGACACCTGTGAGGGAGGAGGTGAAACTGAGTGTATTCAAATGCCCAAGGTGTGATTTTTATCTCAAACCATAATGTAATAAGATGTGATGATAAAAAGGCACAGGGCTGAATCAAAACCTGTCTTTTTTAGAATGTCAACCTGCTTATGTGGTATACTGTAAAAATTCTTCTGTGATTTCCTGCCTTCTAAATAGAATGCTTAAAGAATTATCTGAGAAAATTTACATTAGTGTGGTTTTTTTAAAAAAAATCCATTAGCCATGGTAGGCCTGAATTTCTTATGTGGATTCTGCTTCAAGAATCCCTTATACATCAATATTGTTTTGGCAATATACAAAAAAAACAACATGGGAGAAATTGGTTCGATCCTTTGTTTCATTTTAAATATAAGGGATTTAGAAGCACCAGAAGATACATGCAATACACAAGTAGTTCTTTACTTTCATAACAAGTCCACTCCTTTCTTGATGATATTTTGCAAGTGTGTCACTAACACGGGTACTACACATGCCTCAAATCCTCCCATACCCATGAAAAATTTAATTTTGCTTAAGCAAAACTAAAACACAGTAGCTTACAAATTCCTTAGGGACAATTTCAAAGGAAACCGTGCTCCATAATTTAAAGTGTTTTTGCACCTACAACACAATTCTGGGGTTCCTGGCTGACTGAAAGTTGAATATGAGTCAGCAGTGCCCTGGCAGCCAGGAGGGCCAATGGTGTCCTGGGAGGAATCAGGCACAGCATTGCCAGCAGGGCCAGGGAAGGGATTGTTCTCCTCTGCTGTGCACTGGGGCAGCCTCACCTCGAGTGCTGGGGGCAGTTTTGGGCACTACAGTATAAGAAAGATAATTAGATATTAGAGAACATCCACTTATTCTGGGATTTTCCAAAATCATAGGTGTAAAATAATTTTCAAACAAGACATGATGAAAAGTTGCTATCAGAAAACTTGAAAGGTGGAAAGCTCAAAGTGACCTGTTACCAACTTCAGTTCTCAGTGACTTGAGTCTCAGAACAAACATCAAGTCAGGTAACTAAGGATGGAATACCTTGAATAGCAGATGATAGCTCCTGGTATCTGAGCTCTTCTATCAAATTTCAGCACTGTTTATTTTCAAATTTTTATTCAAGAGTTCTCCATATATTCCAGTGCTATTTTAGAATAAAAACAGTGTTATTCAACAGAATGGACATCATCACAAATGTCTGTTTTACAAATACAGCAAGCCTCAGTCTTTATCCTCTCTAAAATATGCCATTGATTGTATCTCAGGAAAAGAGAAGAAAACTTTCATAGAAATACAGTCTAGTAACCAGCAAGAGATTTAATATAATTGTTGTGTAGAAAATAACTAGTGCAGGTCATATTATGATTATATGCAGTACTTACTGAAGCGTTGAGATGAAACATCTCAGCTGCAGAAATATTCTGCATCTGTTACTGGCCATGCCTGAAACCATTTTTTAAGCATATATGACCATGAATATTTCCCCTGAACTGTTAAGTCCCATTGACTTCAGTGGTAGGACTCACAGGCATGAAGCTTGAGACAAAGATTTGGAGTTGCTATTATTTCTGCTTGCCAGTATTTAATGATGCTGGTCTATTTGAGATCAGTGGGAGAGGCTCTGCTGTCCTTGTTTGTGGCTCTCCCCAAATGCCCACGTGCATTGCTCTCCTTGCTGTATAGGCCAGGTAAGTCTCTAACTACTTGTACAAAGCAAACATTTCTCTGTTGTCTTCCCCTTACAGGGGGTCTGTTACCACAAGTTCAACAGGCATATATTCTCCTCAGATGGAAGAAAGAAAATGGGAAAAGCAACCAGTTTGTGACTTAGAGCATGGTAACATTACTTCAAGTCAGAAACAAAGTTGTGCTTTCTATAGACTGTGCTATAGCAAATGTCAAAAGGAAAAATAATACAAAGGTTTGAGCTATTTTTCTCCATTAAAAGCCTTGTAGTAATTTCCACAGTACCATCCCCAGTGCTATGCCTGGTTTCAAATTGAGATAATTGCATTTTACCAATCTGAACTTCTGTTCTAGAGCTCAGTTGGATAGCCTAACTTTTTTGCTGTCAGAATTCGAAAGTTGTTTAGGAATGCAATCTGCTTTTTAAAAATTTTTTGTTCTGCTCTCCAGAGATTTGTAGTAATTCAGATACTGAAATGGTTAATATTAGAACACTACATATAAATTAATAAAAGAATTTCAGGAGTGGTTGAAGTGATTCCTATACACATGCACACACATGACCCTTCAAGATGAGATGCAGTATATGAGACACTATTCTGTAAGACACTGAGACGTTATTATGCTTTGTATGGAGGATGCTATATAAAATATTAATGTCTTTCATTAAAATTACTCTTAATGTCAATATGTAGTGTGACTGTGCCATGATTTCTTATGTTAGTAGGTGCTTTACTAGAAGTTATAACTTTACATTATCCAACCACAATAGTCTGTAGTAAATGTATTGCCTCTGTTATCAACTTACTTATGCCCATTGCTATGGTGATGGGTATTTTATGGTAGAGTATTTGCCTAATTATAAAACTGTTCCCTAACAGAAGCACTAATGTTATCTTTTCAAAATTAAAATATATGCAAATAATTGATACATAACCCTTCTCACAGTACTTTTATTGATAATTATTTCTGTGTATTAAAAATATTCACGGCAAATGTAAAAGTTTTTGCAATGGGTATTTGAGAGACCTTATTTCTACTACTCTAAGGTAATGTATACCTTTTGTATTTGCTGATGGACTGTATGCTGTTAAACTGAGAAAGTTACAAGAGAAATAAAATTATTCTGATTGTCTATGAAGCATGATATCATGCGAAAGAAAAATGCAAGATCTGGGTTCATTAAGCATTTATTTGTAAATAGCATCATCCCTTGAAAAATGACACATTTAGTTCTCTGGCTTTATTACCAGTTCCACGAGGCTCAATGTTTTTCTTCAAATTATTGTGATTATTATACTCAGTCTGAGAATTTGACACCTGCTGTTTCAAAACTGGATTGCAAATGTTTCAGAATATACATCAGATAGTACATATGAGAGAAAAAAGACTCAGACTACAATAATGTAGGAAGACAAAAAAAAAAATCCAAAATTGTTCTTCCCTGTAAGTAATATCAGTCAAAACAGTTATCTAAAATATGAAGAGAACATGTTAGGTGTATTTAAATTAGTATAATGAAATTTATAATGGAATGGTAAGAAGAAGAAAAAAAAAGAGCCCACTAACAGAGAATATAATTTTGGTTGAGTCCTGTACCAGTCTGTAGCAAAACAATACTAACAGGGATACAACTGAGAGTAGGATGGTTAAGCACACAAGACAAGAAATGCTTGAATTAAGAAGAATGGAACATCATTAGATAATAATGGGTAAGAACAATGTGTGTAATATTGTACTTTACTTTTCATTCATTATTTAAGTGGTAAAAAGACAGGGCACCTGATATAGTTTAATATCTACTGTGTTACAGTGAACATAATAGTGATGTTTAATCTGAAAGCCTCTATCTTTTATTCCTCTCCCTCTTAGTTTATTCTTCTTTCCCTTGTATTTATAAGTGGCTGGCTTAATAATTGTACTGTTAACTTCGCACAGTATTTCTGAGATGCTTGCTTATACAAGCTTCAATACATAAATCAAAATAATGGACAGCATTGTATTGATGATTATTCAAATAACATCATCCATTAACAGCCTGTGCATCCTGTAGGTTAAGCAGTGTTTCAATTTGATAAAGCAATTAGATGTGATCTTAACTTTGAGCATGCACTGAAGTCTGTCTGCAATCACATAAATATTTAGTCATATGCTTCAACTGGAATGAAGTGCATATGTAGGGTTAAACAGATGCTTTGCTGAGGCACAGATTCTAAAACTGTGAGCCTGATCCTTGATCTATTGAAGGCTTTCAACTCTGCTGGATGTTAGTTCTTTTATTATGTGTAAAGCTGTCCAGGGAGGATGAGATACTAACCCTAAAATGAATAACAGTACATTCAGCCAATGTTTTTGCTCATGTCTGCTTTGAATAGAGATGGAATAAAATTAATGTCCGAAATCTGCCTTATTTGAGAAGTAAAAAAGGTCAAAACTGCGGGGCCTGCACTTGGATATAATACCAGTTTCTGTCTTTTATCTAAAGGTTATTGATGTCAGATACAGGTAAGAGCTGGTTCTAGACTGCTTTGGTTTTTATTTACTTAGGGTATTTTGCAATGCATTGTATTTCTGCAGCACAAAGACTGCTGCTTGCATAATTTCTTTGGGAAAACAAAAATAGAAAGGAATTCCCGTGTAATCAGGTCCAGTTTATGGCTAATGGAGGCAACCAGGTCATACAGTTCTGATAATAAATTTATTAAGCTCTTTGTTTAAAACCATTAGATTTTTTTTTTTACCCTTCATTGCTCCTATCTGAAAACTGTTCCAGAACTTCAGTGCTCTGTTAGTTATAAATCTTCTCTTTCTGTCCTAGATGTGTTTACAACCAATTTATACCCATTTGATCTTATGCCAACATTGTCTTGGATTTTAACCCCTCTCTAGCTAAAGAAACAAAATAATTTTTAAAGGAGAAAAGGGAATTACATTGTTAAAAATCTGTAATGCTGACACTTAAAATATATAAAATACTTTCACATTCTGATTTTGGGGTGCTTTTACTCACTTTCAGAAGTAACCATCAAAATCTAAAACAAATAAGGTTTGATTTTTCTCTTGAAAAACAGATGTGTAAGTGTGGACACTCCTAAAACAATAAACAACCAAACATTTATCCCTATAATTAATCACTCCTAAATAAAGAGGTAGATGAGTTATCTTCTTTCTAGCCCTACTTAGCAGTTATTTTGAAAGGACACTGGTCAAACCACTGCTCTCTGGGGGTAGCCTTTGTTTCTCACAGACAGAAGTCTCAGGAAACTAGCTTCCAAAATATTCAAGGTTTCTGGATTGTACCAGTTTAAGGCTATTTGCACAAAAGCCATTGTTCTGAGGGCAAACACTGGGGTTTATTTTTTCTATCACTGAAACAGGAATTTTAATGAAACAGAGTTTTCACAAAAAAAAATATAGGGGTTGGGATTTTGGTTGGGTTTTTTTTGTTGTTGTTATTGTTGTTTTGTTTGTTTGTTTTTTAAGAAAAGTAACTAACATCTTCCCCTGCTTGGGTTAGGCACTGTGTTATCCATTGGTCCTATTCCCAGATTGTGGAGCTCTTCTGTCATTTATGGCCTTGGCAGAGTATTCACAGAATATAGGTACAGCCCTGGGTAGAAGAGGAAATATTTTTCCAGAGGCTTCTGCTTCTACTTTTTGAAGAGACTGAACAGGCTACCTGCAGATAATCATCTCTGTTTTGATTGCAGAAATATGCATATAAATAGACATATATTTTATATAGAGAATATAATATAAATATGTTAACAGATATAGATAATTTTCAATGCACTATGAATGCAGCAGTATCAGATTTTTGTTTAAGACAGTGAACACATATAATGAATTTTCAAGGTATTTAAAGCAATACTATTGTAAATATTTCCTCTAATTGCAAATCCCATTTATAAGTTTTTATTTCAAATGCATAAATCTTGTAGAAAGATGAAGACTTGAAAACAGATATAAATATAAAGCCTTGAAAAATTTTAATATTGAAGGCAGAAAATTATTTTGTACTTTAATATCTGCATTTCGATAGTCCTTTTCCAAAATAAATAGGGTCATGGAAAAAAAAAAAAAAGCACCACATGGCAGCTTGAAACATTCACTAAGAACTTAGCCTTCTTGGACCACCAATACCATTGTTTCCTGAAACTGAAGATTTTGTATTGGAAATAGTTGTATCCAGCTTTGTTGAAGTAAAGCCTACAGGAATATATAAATTTTATAAATGTTGAAAGGCCCTGATAGGACACTGTCAATCTTCAAAGATATCCTCAAGATAAATATGCTTCCCACACTGAATTCTTCCCTTTCTTTTTGGGCTGGTAATAAATCTTATAAAGTTAGTTCTACTTTCAAAGCATAAGAAAGGGTTTAAAAATATCCCATAAATAAGAAGAATTAAAAATGCTAGTGCCCAATCGTATTGATTTCACTTAGAGTTGAGGGCACTCAGCACCTTGCAGGAGGCTCTTTCAGCATCAGATGATCAGGCCCTTATGCAGAAGGAAATCTTTCATTGATTGCTCTTAACTATAAATGGTGTCATTTCAGAAGCAGCAGTGCAGAATGTCAAATGTGTGACATATTTTTAGGCCCACTCTTGCAAGCATTCATGCCCAGGGGAGCATGCACACAGGTGAGAGGACTTGATGAGGTCACTGTCCCTTGGCTGGCCATGGCAGAACCGTGTAGCCAACAGAATTATTTTCTCCACTCCCTCGTTTTCCTCCATGAGCCACTTTGAAGGCACGTGAACTGGGTGCAGAGATTCACTCCCTCACAAATACTCTCAGAAATGTTTCCTCTCCCTCCCTCCCTTACTAAGTCACTTCATACACTTTATTTCCTTTTAGTGAACTTTCCAATACGCCCAGCACCTGTCCCTTTAATATAGCACACAGGGTTCTTTCCCTCCATACTGTACATTATCCTCATTAACACATATCAGTCAAAAGCACTGTTAATTAAACTGGCAAGATGATTACACACGCCTCCATGTGCCCCCTCAGAGCATCCGCTTGCCAAGATTTTTCCTCCCTCTAAAGTGGGTGGAGAAAGCCCTGAGTAAACCAGAATTTAATATTTTAATATCTTAAAAAAAGATCCCAGTGCATTGTTTTCTTGAAGCAAAATGGCTTACACATTATCACCACTGTCCCAAATAAATAAATGCAACACTGACACCAGTCTGTAAAACTAACACATGCATATTTGATCCAACAGGCACTGCATATTATGATATTTCCTTTCAAAACTCCTCTCCAGATAGTAGACTCAATACACTGGCGTTAAAGTCTGGACTAATAAGAATGTCATAAAGAATTGATTAAAGCTGGGCAAACCCAACAGGTTAAGGGGATTGGGGTGTTTAAATTTCTTTTTCCTTTTTTTTCCCCCTTTTTTTTTTGTCTTTGTAAAAATCTGAATTACTTCCCAGGTTTTCTATTCACTCCACTTGTATGTGACATTTTCACAAGGAAATTCATTGGCTTCCAGCAAATATTTCCACAGCATTTCAAAAGTTATAACAATTTTTGCCACATTGCCACAAAACTCTTTAGAGAGTTTGCAATTCTGTAATGTACTTTGGATCAAGCTCTCTTCAAGAATACTATTGGAATGACAGGGCTGGAGGGTACAGTAGTGGAGTATAAATAAAGGCAGGCAGTGGTGATCCCTGAAGCAAAGATAATGTACTTTTCTAGTACACATACACAGGCCTGATAGCTGCAACATAAGCCATCCAAACATCTCCCCAGCAGAATGCAGTTCTAAGAAGCTGTAAGAGGAAAATACTGTCTTGCAAGGAAGGAGATGAATTTGCAGAAATCCATCATTGAGACTAAAGAAATGTTAACTCCATAGCAGAACATGAGCACCTAAGATCCTGAGAAGAGGGACTGGTATTCAGCTGACTGCTAATACCTTATTCTCTAGTACAAGAGATTCCCCTGCATGATGAAGAGAAAAATACATTGCAGTTCTGCAACTGATGTTTTTTCTCCTCCTGTATCAGAAGAGGTCAAGATTTTGAAAATTATTGTGAAATGATGAAAAATTAGGGGAAAGTGAAACATAAGTGAGAAAGATGGGATTTGCTCAAATTATTTTGAATTGTTTTCTTCCAAACTGTCCCTTGGAAGCTGAAAGGTGGTTTCACATGTAAACAAATACTGACAGCTGGGAAGGGGGAAAAAATATTTCTTTTTAAAAAGGAAATTCACAAAAGCTGCCATGATCAACAAATATTTCCTAGTTTGACTATTCCACAATTTCCAGTAGAAAAATTTGTAAAAAGTCTTGACCTGTGGTATGGGACTTTGACACAGGATTCAACAATATTAAACCTACCTTGACAGAAAGGAAAAGAGACACTTCTTATGAAAGTTTGCAGGATGACCATATACAGGTAAGCAAGAATTCTCTTCTTTTCTTTGAACTTCAGACACATTTAGCTGAAGAGAAAAAGGCTCTCCTTGTGTGAAATAAAGTAATTTTCCCATCAGAAGTCCTCATATATACAATCCAGAGGGGTAAAATTCTACTTGTTGTTTCAAAAGTTAGCATAAATATCTGTGTATCATGATAGAAGATAAGCAATATTTAATACACTATTTTATAATACACTCTTTTTAAATTTCATTATTTTAAAATGGGAAGTCATTATTAAAATTAACTTTACTGTATCATGCATTATAAAAATTAATTATTAATTTATTTTTCTTGTAAAAGTGAATTCTGATCACTTAATTTTGAAAATTTTTTGCTAGCTATGTTCCAAGCTCTGTAATTCAGCTAAATTTCAGTAATCCAGTTTAGAGAAAAGAGGAGATGAACACTATGTGCCCACAAAAGCATATATGGACCCTCATACACAGGTATTGAAAGGTCTCATCATATAAAAAGAAGATAATCAAAAACCTCTCACCCAGACAGATTATAGCTTTGGTCCAGGACAAAATTTACAGGTTGTTCTTTCTGCTACTTTAAATTGAGATGCCTGACTCAAAGGCTCTGTTGTACTGGGCACACCTCCTTAAAGTAGTTATTTATTATTTTTTATTATTATTACCTTGGTTATTTTAGGAATGGAGGCAGAGTTTGCCAACCATCCCTTCCAGTACTGTCCTTGAAGTCCCACTCTTGACATTTGCAGCCAGTTTGTGAGCAGCAGGCATGCACTGCAAGCACTGCTGGACCCAATTCCACCCCCTTTGAAGTCAACAGTAATTTAGACATTGGGTTCAGTAGACACCTATGATGGAAGGTGGCCTGATATTACAGTTTAGTTAGGGCTGTCACTTGTTACAGAAGCTGGGCTAAAATTTACCACCTGTATGATCCCTCCACATCAGTTCTAAAATATTTGAATGCTACATTTATTACTCAACGGAGCATTTTAGATCTGTAAAATTGGCAGGGAAGCACATAGATGTTACTAGCATTAGTTTTTATGACTGACTAGCCATGATGAAGATAACATTTTCATTAGTAATTAGGGAAAGGGATATGCTAAAAATTTAAAGGCCTGCTTTGAAGAAGCATCTTTGTGCTATCTGGCTTGTGCAAAAGTGACCAACTATGGCAGGTAAAAAATTCACCTCACCAAGAACAACATAAAGCTTAGGTGGACAGTGATAGAAGTCACCCAGCAGATAAACGAAGAGTAGAGAGGAGTTAATTTATCCATCATAAATCATCCTTAGGCTTAATGTGTGTGTTGTGCAGCAACCACCAGCATAAGAACGAGGTGACAGGACTCACAGCATTGAGAAACCCAAACTCATGCAAACAGGTGTAGCTCTCTTTTCCATAACTTTCTTACACCTACATGCCAAGTGTCCCTACAATATCTTTTTGACTCATGCAAAGAAACCCCTCTGACGATCCCTGGTAGGTAAAGGTTATGTTTGTTGTGGTTATGTTAGACCAGTGGTCTGGATTGTTCTCAATAAACCACTGCTTCAGGACACACAGCATGAGTAGGGAAAAACAAGTTAAAGGCCATAGTGATAGTCCATGGGAAGTAATGGAAGTAACAGGTATAATATACATGTGGATCCCACTGAAAGTGATTTATAGTTCCCTAAAGTATGCTGCAAGAGATATGTCTTAGCCTGAGCAATTATCCTTCCCTCAAAATCTACTATAAACATGTTTACATGATGACAACAGCCTCTTAGTATTTCTGAATTACAGTTGGGAAAAAAAAATAGGAAAGGAAAATATAATAATCCAACCAAACAGGAATATTCCAATGACTTCCAAGGAAAGCACATTGAAAAGTAGTTTTGGAAACATGACAGAGTGATAGGAAGGGACTTCAGGCATATAGGCCATATCCACCATCTGTTAGATTTTCCAGTTTTACAGGGCTTGAAAAAGGCACTCGCCCACTTGCAGTAATGAGTGAGAAACAGTCTCAGAGGAGAACAGGCAGCATCGGGGTGAACTTCACAAGACTGTGTCTGCTTCCTTGAAATGCTCAGAGGCTACTGCTAAAGAAACAGATCAAGTCTGGGTTGGTGGAAGAGACTTCCCACCACTCTAAGCATGAATATCATGTTACTAGTAGAAAATGACTGTGCAAATTAGCCAACAGATGGAATTCAAGAATACTCTTTATTCTTTCTTTCTGAAACATCCAGTCCCAGGAGATGTTCAAGACAGGATGCTAAGACTGCTGGGTCACCAATCTGATTTATTATGGCAGTCACCTTACTTCAAATTATTTGAAGACATATTAATGTACACTCACTGCAACAATTGTGTTCAAGTTCTGAGTGAGCCAGCAGCAAATAATTTTTTTCTAGAAACCTTGGGAAGCTGAATTTCTTTAGTTGAAAAGTAATAGGACAGAAGTGCTCTCTTTCATTTTTAAGCATGTGACAAAGTCCTGCAATGTCGGTCACACACCCTAGACCATAATTTAGTGACAAAAACATACCTCTCAAAGATAGAAAAATATGTCCATCATTTGCTTCCTCAGCTATTTTTTGCTCAGACACTGGCTGAAGAGTGCCAGACTTGGAACTGTGTGATACCTTCCTTATAATAATAGTATAGACAGGGATGGAGAAAAGCCAAAAGGTTTTCAGGGAACTGGAAACCTGCAATACAGAGTACTAATTTTCTTTGAACTTTCCATTAAGGATCAGTTGACGGTCAGTTGGCTGAATTTAAACTATGTGAGCTGTACACTTCAAGTATTTATGATCTTTTCAGCCACAGCCAGGCACATGGTTTGAACTGTGAATGTAACTAACCATTGGAAACTGGGAGATGGAGCAGATTTTCCATCACATGAACTTCTTCCATCAGTGTAGTCAGTGTTTTCCCTGCCTCCTACTCAGTCAAAAAATAAGGGTTTGATGCAGAATAATCCTTCCAGTGAAATTCTCTAGCTTATGTAAGCTCTTTATGGTTATTCTTGTCTTGCAGTCCATGCTGTGTCTTGCACACTGAACTATTTGATAGAGGGTAGACTGAGTTTGACCATTCTGTATAGGTAGAGTTGCTCACACCTTTATCTCCTGTCTTCTGGAAAATTATTTGTAGAAAGTATTAGGATTGAAAAGGGTACTCAGTCACTCCAGAAAGAATAAATGAAAATAAAATTGTGTGAAATTCACAAAAAAAAAAAAAAAAAAAAGAGAGAGAGAGAAAAAAAAAGTCTAATCTCATAAAGCACTCCAACATTGCATAAATCAGAGATTGAGAACAACATCTGAGTTTTGACCTTGGCGAGATTTGAACTTGTCACCACTGTTGGTTCTTCCAGTGTATATCTTCCCTGTTAAAGAGACATGGAAAATTATTCTAAACCAGCAGGTGATCCCACAGTCAGAAAAATTACCAATTTCTCTCAGTCTTCAAGTGTTTAATTCCCTGTTCTCCTGACTGTCTTTACCATTCTTAAAAGTAACCGGCATATGATGTCATAATTCTGAATTAATTTCTATGTCCTCTGCAACTTAAGTGGCTGAACCACTTTTGGTGCTTTGGTTAGCTGGAGTCCCTCCTTACCAAACCTGCCATCTCTCAATCTTATACAATTATGTGTTATGAATATACAGGCACCTACAGACATGGATTTTTTTTTTCTCCCATTGTATGCACACAACCATTTTTACTGTAGAGTGACTAATATCTCTAGATAATTTAAATATTTTTCAGTCAGTATATTCATAACTATAACTAAATTTGTGCATTAAATTACATTGGGTTGTTCCAGAAAGCAGCCTAGCAGTTTTCATGACAGACAGAAATAAAAGGCAATGAAATTATGCTGATTTTTAAACATAATTTTCCAGTAGTTTAAGAAGAATAAGTTTTTCATTTAAAAAAGCCAGCAGGATCAGCAGGCAACTAAGTTCTGTTTTAGTTGAAAATCAGTGGGAGGGAATATAAAGCCATATTTTTTTTCCTAAACGGAACTGGAGCAGCAGCAAAGCTAACAAGTTGTAATCAGCCAAGATTTTTTTTTTTAACATATCGCAAAAAAGGTACTTTTAAAAAATCCATAACGTCCTAGTGCAAAATAACAAAGCATATTTGCTTCAAGTATTTATTCTTGCAGTAGAAAACACAAGAAAGAAACATCTCAGGGAAGATAGGAGAGGGGATTGTAATATCTAAGTATAACTGGGGTTATTCATGTATATTTACAAAACCCTCAATAACCACCTACCTTACGCTGCATCCCTCCCAAAATATAAAGAAGCATCTCTCTGATGAAAGGTGAATACTCACCAGCCTAAAGTCAAGAAAACAAACAAAAGATCCTTCCAGCTCTCAGCTCAGCCTTTCTCAGTAGAGTGGAAATAGTGAAGTGGGTTTTTCAGCTTGATGCAAAGGTTAAAAAATCAGATCAATGGTAAACCAACTGTAAGAGAGAGCTCTGGAGAAATCATTACTAAAGATTGTCCTGCTAACCTCCCTTTCCACAAATGTCTCCATTGACTTTACCGGGCTTTGGAGCACACCCAGAGTGATTTGTTGCCCACAGCTCTGTCAGCTGAAGAGAGAAAATCTCTCAAATAGGCAAATCCTAGGCCACTAGGGCTCTGGGGACTAATGCCAATAATGTGCACCAGCCAGAAATTTGCTGCCTGCCAGGACACATCTACTGAAAAGACATGTTTAAGCAGATACCAAATTCTGCACTGCACTTTTGCTTCCATTTCCAAATGGTCTCTAAGGCTATATAACTTTCTCTTTTACAGGAATTAAGAGTTATAGTGGCTGGTACAAGCATCAGAAACTAAAAGGGAGGTTGGCTCAGAGTAAAGGTTCAGGCATTGCTGCTTGCTAGGCTGTACTGTCTTCTTAAAGAACAACGCTCAGATATGCCAATGGAAAGGTGAACAACCCTGTGATGACACAAATTAAAACTTCTACTCAAAATATTTCTTTCCCCTACCTATCATAAATATTTTTAACGATATACATATATATGTGTTTGTGTGTGTGTGTGAGGATTACATATGATCACAAAAAAATGGCCAGATATTTCTCTAAATATACATCCAAGTGCAACAAATTATAGGTTGAAGACACTTGCTATGAGCTCTAGGAAGAGGCAGAGGAATAAAATTGAGACTTATTTGATAGTTTAGCAGTAAAATTTAAGGACTATAAATCTAAAATATTTTTAGGACATTAAGTTACAGGGTTATGAACAGGTTTCTGAGGTCCTTGAAAAATTCATTGAAAAACTGCTTCATGTGATTTATCTCTGTATTTTACTCCATACTGCTTAGAGTACTCACCATGATGCAAAAGGTGGAGGATCCCTGAATGGTGCTTAATTTATATGCAAGAGTATTTCACCCATGGTACCAACACAGTAAAGAGTTGATACATTGCCCTTCATTCCACCATCAGCAACATCATGCCTTCACTGGACATGTTTTGATCCAGACCAAAATTTTATTGTCTCTGACAACTTTTTATTGAAAAACTGGTCCATTTGCTTGTAAAAATAGCACAACAAAACTGTGAAGCTCTCTGACTCAGATTAAGTATTTCTGCTCAAGTCCGTTTTAAATTTAAATTGGCATCAAACAATGTGACTATTTTTCCCAAATTTGTCTCTAGCAGAAAATTACCTGACATTCTGGAACACCACTGATAAATTTTAGAACATAATTTCTTTCAAAAGAAAGGTAAGATTATCAAAGATTTCTATTCTTATTTTATAGTCACAAAGAGGTCAAGAAAGACAGATGACGTCCAGATTTGAAATTTGGCTGCAGCTGTTCTATAGTCTGAGGAATAATTGGCATGTAAAAGAGCATTAAACTATGGGCACTCTTATTGCCTCACCCTGACAATAACATTTCACATCATTAAGGTGGAAGAATGACCTGCATGACTGACCAAACCAAGCCTCAGGTCACTTCAATAATTAAAAAGATAGGTAAGATCAATAACAGCAAACGGTAGCACTTTACAGCACAATGACTGGTTACATGTAGTATAACTGGCAGTAACAACCTCATATTTATTAAGGCTGGGTGAAATTAGAAAGAGGAAGAGAAAAAAAACAGCAAATTGCTATTGTACACATTTGTTTTCTGGCCATCAATATTTAGCTTGTTATGGAATTTCAGTGACTCATTGATTGAATGTGGAGATGTGTAATCAGAACACAGATTTTATTTAAGCATTGATCTTTCAGTCAAAAGCCCCATAGCAACTCTCCTCGAGAATTTCTGACTTGTCAAGGCCAGGCACTAAAACTAATATAGACTGTGCTTTGTTCTACACATATGAGGATGATCAAGCAGACATCAAGACATCTCTTCAGGCAAAATGGGGTTCAGTACTCTGATTTTCTTTTTTCGAAGGAGGGGAATGAGATGTTTAAAACAATTTTTTTTTCAGACTATTAAAACCCTGTCCCTCTACTTGTTGTGAGCAGTCTTCTCGCCACCTGAAGTACCATGAAGTAACAAGATCATTGGCTCATGTTGTATAGATACAAGACTTAACAAATATCAACTGATTCTTCATGATTATGCAAAAATGCAGACAGCTTAATAGGATGGAGGAAATCTCTCATCTCATGCTTGGGCTTAAAAATAAATACAAATTTAAAATCTCTCATTGAATATTTTTTAATCTTAAAATTAGGTTTCTTAAAAATAAAACCCAGAAGGACTATTTTGACAATATTTAGAATGTACATGCATTAAAAAAGCAAACGCTAATTTTACATACCCCACAGTCAGCTTGCCTAGGCTTACATCCACTGGCTATGTGTATCACTACATCTACATCAGCTGGCATAGATTCTAATACTGTGACTACACTGATTTTTTACCAGCTGAATCTCTTCTCCCATGTTTGTAGAAGGCAGTTTAGTGGGCAGTGCCAGGAAACTGGAGTCAGATGGAGGCACATCAACCTACTTGTCCTGAGGGAAGATTTTTACCTTTTACCCTGGTTTCAGAGCCTGTGTTTAACTTGTTTGAGTTGTCATGGCAATAATCTTTTGCCATTAATTTAAACTGGGTTTTAAGTTGCTTGTTGTTCAGCAAAAACATCATTGTAGACATGTAAATGATACCCCTCAAACTTTAGCCTTTGTTGGCTGACAGACCTCTCAAAACACAGTACACAGCAAAACTGTATCAAGATTAGAGAGCATAACTGGTGATAACTTTCAGTGTTATCATCTTAATAAACTTTCTGTACTTGATTAGCCTGGATAAAGAAGATATAGATCAGCCATGATAGCTGCAAAACTACAGATAAGCTGGTCATCCTTTCAAGATAAAAATGCCCATCTGTTCTGAGATTGTAATCAAGGACCCTCTGCTGATATTTAGTCTATTCCTACATGGCCTCTAGCTAATTAAATACTAAGATGAAATCCATTGTTAATGTTTTTTCTTTTCATTTAACTCACTTCATTGTACCCACTCTGCTTTTTTTAAAGATCACAGCACACTAAAATCCTTATGGAAGGCTATAAAAGCCACTTATACCCAGTCGTCTCACACAGCTGAAGGGTTCAGGAGCAGCAGGGTTTATAACTCACTGCTCTTTGGTGAGAACAAGAAATGTACAGCAAGAAATTTGCTATAACAAATCCAAATTGACATAATTCTATATATCAGGGGGCTGTAGCTAATGTACAAATTTCCATCTATTTTGTTTGGGTTTGGGTTTTTTTCTCCAAATAATGCTTTTAATATTCCTACTCTGGGTTCCTTTCTGGTTGACTTTGTGGAGTTTTGTTTTAGAATTTTAGGGGTTGTGGGGTTTGGTTACTTTATTTTCAAAGTTGAAAAAGCCACTAGCAATATGTTATTCATCTGGGAGTGTGCATGAATAAAATTTAGGACTGAAAAGGATTAGGCGTGGAGGCGATTCCATCATAGAGTTACTTCTGACAATGTCTGGATATATAATTTTTCCCTGATAATTTTTTAGCATTCAGTCTTCTTGATTATCTGGAGTGAGTTCTCAATTTGCAGCACACAGAGCTATTAGGAGCTTGTATGCCTTATTTGATCAACTAGAATCTGTTGTTCTTTGAACTCAGGAATTTTGTAAGGTATATTTTTTTTGTATCAATTGTTATGAAAGTATCTTCTTGCTGTCTTTATTCAATGCTCGATGTTGACCATTTATTCATTCATTAATAGACTACATCCAGCCTACTTTTTAACCTTAAAACATTTGGTCCACAAGTCTTTTTCAAGTTCCAATAAATAGATCAAACACTCATTTTTCCACGGGAGGAAACCAGCATCAAATGTTGTATTTTGTATATTACTTATGCCGTTTACTTGCACTGCCACTACAACCTCTGCTATGAATACAGCTCTCTTCCATTGGAATTTAGTATTCTGCATGGTGTTCTACCTCCATTTTCTGAGATGCAATCTGACTTTATTGTGGGGTGATTTTAACAAAGCTATCCTGAGTGATTGAGGGCCCACGGCATTGAAATGCTCTGCCAGTTCCAGCTTCTCTGTATTGACCAAGAATATCCTTCTTTCAAGATCTCTTCCATTAATTTATTTCCTCAAAATCACACTAGACACTTCTGTGTTTGCTGCACTAGATTTTTTTCCAGCCACTAATGTCATCACAAACAAGTTTCAAGTCCATTTTAGCACCCCTTATTGCAGTTGTTTATCAGGTCACACTTTCAAACAGCTGTCTGTAGCATGTATTTCAACTTAACTTCTAGCTGTGCTTTTCTACACTACTTTTGTGTCTCTCTTTTTCAGTTTCTGTGGCTCTTCTTTATCTCAGCTCCTGCTATGCCAGGTGTCCTCTCCACATTAGTTCCAGACCTTCCAGGCATACGTGTTTCTGTGTCCCCATCTTTCTTTGGGGAGGAGGTAAAAATAAAAAAGAAAAGGAAAAAAAAAAAAAAGGAAAGAAAGAAAAAAAAAGGAAAAAAAGCAATTTCTATGCAAGCCTTTGTACACTATTTTATCTTACCCCTACAGGCAAGCAGACTTCTAACATAGCTTTAGGAGCTTCTTGTATGCACCTTCTCTCTAGAACTTCTCCCGCTTCCACAGTGGTGAACCCAAGTGTAAGATAAGCATGCTTTCTTTGTTCCTATCCTGATTTTTCCCCCTACTTTTTTTTTTCTTTCATGCATCTTTTCTTCTTGTACCAATTTTCCTTGTAATTTTAATCCACTGTCTCAAACCCACCAACAAATTTCACACACTTCAGATTAATTCATTAGCATCTGTGCAATCATACTAACGTAAATTCATCTTAAAACATCAGAACTTTCTATATTATAGACATTTTAGCAATTTCTGAGTTCTAATGCAACATTCTCTGACAGTATTCATGAGATTTATCTTGACAGAAAAAAAAAAGAACAAGGCAATGACCATATATCATTCTAAGGACCTAGGTTTTGTAAGTGTCAAGAAATATACAGGAAATCCAGGCAAAATATAGCATTATTTCAAGTTCCAAGAGGTGATGAGCAAATTGTCCTATCAGATGTGTCCAGTTGCTGCTGAGCAGCTTAGTTTATTTCAGGCAATGGGTGTTAGGTCATATCAGAGCACTGAAGACAAATGGGACCTGCTATTTCTATTCCTTTGTATGTTCAGTCACTCCCATTGCTATTTTCAAATCAGTGACAAATATCCCTCAATAGACACTTCTTCTGCAAGGATCAAAACCTATCCCTTCTTTCTGTATGCACACTTGCATACAGCTCTTTTCCATTGCCTGACAAAAGCCATCACTGGCACCAGTGCCAAGCATTTGTGAATAATTCTGCTTACAGATACCCAATGTACAAATTTATACTTCTGCTTTTTATAAACACTGCTTCAGCTACACCATCTGAGCATAAGAAATTAGTTCAATATAACAGTGGGTGTTGTTCAGTTGGACATAGATTCACAAAATTCTTTAAAGATTAGATTTGACTTCAACTCTACTTTTCTAATAATTTTTGTTAAGGAGGGAGGTGGAAGGAGGGAAAACAGAGTGGAAACAAATTGTTCTCACCCTACAATTAGGATTCAAAGGAAAAAATAGGCTGTCCCGTGTAACTTAATATTTGCTTCCCACAAATAAATTCAAATGCACTGGAAAGATGAAGATTACACATCCCTTTCATTCATCTTAAGATGTCAGGCCAGACAACTCCATTCCTGATGATGAAACTTTTATCTCATCAACAGCCTTTCTGTCATTTCTTGAATGTTTTAGTCTGAATTAGTCTTCAATGTAGATTCTTGTTGGCTGTTATTTGTTTGTTTGTGGGCTTTCCTTACAAAAACCTACCTTCAGTGTGAGGGTAGCTTCTAGAGAATGCTTTCTTCTTGTATTCTCCTTAACTGCCTTTGATTTGTAAAGTCATTCTAAGTGTTTTAAAGCATAGATAGGAAGCAGCACTCCAGAAAAGGAGTGTATGTGCTGATATTGTCATTTCACTCATATAACTTTAACACTGCAGTTCTAGAGTTCAGTATGATCGGGCTGTCCAGGCTTCTCTGAAACTGATGAGAGAGAGGAGTAATTTGTCCTACTGTAGGGTGGTATGTACAGAGATTGGTTAAAAAAAACAATTTGGAGCTTACACAGGCTCATCACTGACATGGGAGAGAGACGAGAAGATATCTAACTTTTTTCTGCTAAAGTAACTAATTTTTGTTCTTTTAAATTTTAATTTTATTACTCACCTTGCACAGACACGTCTCTTCTAAAACTTGCTGTAACCACACATTTGTCCTGAAACCTCATTCTGTCTATCCACACACATTTTCCTAGAAATTTTTCTGCAAATAAATTATAGTTAGAAATAATAGGGGAAAGAGCAAACAATCTGGCTGCTAGCCACATCATCTCCCTCAAAAGCCATTTACATATATGAATTAACAGTGCAAATATTTCTTTCAAGACTTGAACACTTATACATTATTCTTGTTGAAAGACAGTGCTGCAGGTTAGTGCTTTCCATAACCACACACATTAGGTCTTCACTGATGTGGGGCTTGGCTGTTCTGCCCAGTAATGGGCTGAGCCAGGGCTACTGCAGAGCCAAGCCACTCTCTGGGGAGGTCAGTGAGTTTCCAAGGCAGAAGAAGCAGGAAGGCATCACCTAAACGGCCTGATGCTATGAAGGTCCATCTCCTCTGCTGAGCCTCTGATGGCATTCCTGTCTACTGAAAACAGGACAGGATCATGTGCAGGATATGAAAAGTGAAGGTAACTGAGCACTTGAAGGTTTCCAATGTGGCCGTTTTTTTAGTTTTAGAAAAGAAACTGTAAGAGTGCAACTTTGGTTAATGAGAATAAAAATCCAGTAATGTCAGATTCGGAGTTATGAGGCTCAGACACAATTGGAGAGAGTAAAAGTGAATTAGGTATCAGGCCTTGTATTACTGGGAGAGGGCAGGCAGAGGGATGTCATGATTGATGAGTCTAAGAAAAAAGGATGTTTTTTGGATACCAGAATGCAGAAGATAATCAAAGTATTTTTCATATCAGAGTAGCCTTCAGCCCTGCCTAGTCTTTTGTGCTACAGTTGTCAGTGACCAACTTTAAGATGATTAATTTCTTTTAAAATATAATTTTAGTCACTGTGAATTTTTTCTCTTTCTTTTTTTTTTTTAACTGGTGACAAAAGGTAAAATTCTTCCCTGACCATTACTGGCACTATAATCAGCTTATGTCCTGAAATGTAGGATTTGATTATCCTTATTATCTTGGCTTTCATAGCTATAAAAATGTTATTAGTGATCATAAAAGTATCTGCCCCTTTTTACTCAAGTCAAATCATTTTAGTTGGTTACCTCCTATGGCAGTGTACTCAGCAGG
Organism: Sturnus vulgaris; assembly: GCF_052056855.1. NCBI lineage: Eukaryota > Metazoa > Chordata > Aves > Passeriformes > Sturnidae > Sturnus > Sturnus vulgaris. Next base: position 35,801,676 of record NC_142248.1, read on the forward strand.
TCAAATATATATTGCATATCTGAACAGAACTTTATGGTCCACAAATGAGATTTAAAATTTCACAAATCTCATGAGAGCAAGGCTTACCAGTGATTTTGATAAGTAATTCCTGCTCGCTTGAGGATGATAAGGGTAGTGCAAGAATGCTTCATGATGCTATATTTAGTTTTTGATGAGTTTTAGGTGAATCCTTGAGATTCTGAGGTGCTATATATATTTAAGCTACTGGAGAGTAAGACCAAAAAACGGGGTTATCCTAAAGGAACTTGATATTGCTCTTCATTTTCCAAGCCTGTATCTATAAAGGCATATCATACTTGTAGGCAAACATCACTCCTGACGCCCTGTGGGGGTGAGCTTGTTGCCAATTTTAGGAGCTCCCTAAACACAGACAGAACCTAGCTTAGAGAGGAGACATCATTTATTCTGCACAGAGTGCAAAGTGGAGGTTCTACAAATCGAGAGGACCATGGGGTAAAAAGTTACATCTTTTATGCAGTGAACATTTTCACATGAACCTGCCTATCTAATATATATTATCCACCTACTTAATGCAGATATACTTGTGTGACACAAAGTTCTTTCATTTATTATGCAACTTCTACTGTAGAAGTTATCTGATGACATTAACTATGTTTACAAAAGGTGAGAAAATTACATCAATTTCTTCCGTAGAAGTTATCTGACGACAGCAGTTACTCTTACAGGTGAGAAGATTCAGCCTGGGGACAAAAAATTCGGCTTGAAGACTTGGGCCATTTTGGGTGTCAGAATAAACACCAAGAATTTAAATTTCACAGTAGCTCCTTCTGACTTTAGAAACTGATGCCAAGGAACAATTGTTTCCCGTTTTCTTTGACTGAGAAAAAGCTAAAATCTGTTGCAGAGCAGCAGTGTCAAGATTCGTGCGAAGCCATCCTTCCCCCGCGGGCAGGGACCGCCGCTGAGGCTGGGCAGCGGCGGGGAAGGGTTAAACGCGGCGACAGAGGAGAATTAATGGCCAGTGTCAGAAACAGCAAACAGCGTTTGAGAGGCCAGAAGCCCTCCGGGCACGACCCCGAGCTCTGTGCGAGCCGCGGCCGGCGCGCTGCCCGGGGAGGCGCGGCGGGTCCGGGCGGAGCGGAGCGCTCGGAGCGCTCGGAGCGCTGACCTCCGGCGGGATTTATGGACTGCCGGCTCCGCCAGCCCCGCATCGCCGCTGGAAGCCCTATTGATTACACATTAGTCTGCGAGGACGGGCTGGCAGCGCCGGCTCCAGCGGAACGCGGGCCAGCTCTCACACGTTATTAGGTTTGGCATAATTCTAAGAGGACGCATAGGACGGTTTTATTTTACCTGGCAGCCGTGACATCCACTGATATAAAGGATATAATCACAGAAACTGAGTAAGATATTAATGTGGAATTTTGTTCAATAATTCTTGGAGCTCCGAGCTGGATCTACATACACTGCTTTCTAACATGTCACCATTTAATTTAGCATCCAAAACACTCTATGCATATTTTCTCAATTTCTGTCAGATGAAGCTCTGTAAAAAGGGCTATAAAAAATTCTGGGTACAGTGACCAGAAATACCAGAAGGAAGTATGATTCTTTAACCACTTAGTTAACTTCTATTTATAAAATCGAAGAGTTAGGATTTTGTTTTGGTTAGGTTTTTTGTTTTTGTTTTTTTTTAAGAAGACACATGGATAAATGTAGTTTAATTAACATTAATCTGTAATGTTTATTGTAACTCTGTTTTATTTACATATTTCCTTTCAATTGTGAAGTCATTAGTTAAAAAAGACTTGTTAAGCATCTGCAAAATTGAATGTGGGTGAATATTAACAATGACAATCTTCGTACTCGCTGAGTTCCTGAAAAATGTGGGTTTGGAAATAAAATGTATGATCTCTGTTCCAAATCACAACTCCTCTGACATCAATTTAGGTCTTAATATTAGCCTGAACTCCTACATGATTTTAGAGAAACACCATTTAGGTGAAAAATCATTTAAAAAATTGCTATCATTATTTGAGAACAGCAATAAACATCACACACGCTGTTTACTTTATCACTCAATTCTCAGCACAGTTTGTCAGTGCTGACCAAGGCAGTGAAAACATTTAGTTAAAGAAAGAGAAAGACAATTTTTGAAGATTTGTTCATGCAAGCAAACAGTACAGATGCTTGTCAGCTTCCAATCACTGCTGGATAAATGCACCCATTCCTGAGCTTTTGGGGTGCATCATGCTGGGGCAGGGGTACCAGTCTTGGTGGCACCTCACTTGGCAGTCCAGTTCTCCAGTGGGGGAAGGGATAGTGCCCACAAGGCCTACCAAAGAAAAAATGTCTGCAAATTTGCTGTGTGCTTTTTTCCTGCCTTACCCTAAGCCAGCTCTGTACATTTCAGAGCTTCCTGGGCGAGAAGGCACAGGGGCTATGCAGCCAGTAGGCTCACATTAGCCTGCTCCTCAATCCCCCAAGCCCCTCAGTAAAGATCCTTACAGAGCATAAACTGAGAAGAAGAACTTTTTTTCTCCTATTTTTCAATTTATAAGATAAACTGAAATTGTTTGAAGGAAGGTAAAAAAAAAAAGGCAGTTATGTTTAAATTGTCTGATCTGATTTCACCCTGCCTTGTAGTCACTTTCCAGTAATTTAGTGAAAACAGCAAATAAAGGACCAGCTTTCCAGAAAGTTTGAATTATAGCTAATTGTGTTAAGTTAATTTTGGTCTTATTGAGCCCGTAGCACACTTTATTGATTGTAAACAGAGTAAATTTAAAAGCCAAACCATAAAAGCCTCAAGTCTACAGAAGGAAACATGATATGTATGCTTACTAGCAGCGTATCACTCATTCAAATTAAAACAAAAATACTCTACTAATGGTGTGGGGGCCTTAAAAGGTGTTGTTCAGAGATGGTGAGATGTTTGCTTTTGACTGAATAACACAACTGAACCACATCATCAGCAACTGTTAAGAGATCTGGATTTGCTGGAAGGAGCATCCAGTTGTGGCTCACAAGGATGTGAACCATGATAACTAAAGCACGAAGGAAAGATTACCCATGGTGTACTCCTTTGTGTTTCATCCCAGAGCAGGAGTTCATATTGTCTGCTTTTCAGTGAGAAAGCCTGACTCAAATTTTCCAGCATATTTCAAGGCAACAATTCACCTAAATGTTAATATTTATGCAAACAATATTTTTGGTTTGTGTGCCAGCTAGAACATTTAAACACCAAAGGAAGACAACTTTTCTGATTCTTATTATGACAATAGTTATTGTGGAGTTTAATTTTGGAGGAACATGTCATTTTCCATATGTAATCCAAGTGGCACTGGGTTGCTTCATATGGAGTACCTGGAGATGACAACCACAACTGAGGATAAGCAAATCAGATTCAGACTGCACCAGATAAACTAGCCTACCTCACAGCAGGACAACTCAAGATCTGTTGATAAAATTGCGTGTGTTATTCTGTTCAAAACAACTAAAATGAAAATGGGAACTACTTTCCACAACACACACAAAAACTTTTATTCCTCTAAAACTGACACGTAACGGCATTATCAACCACTTTATGTCAGGGTGTTACATAGCACGTAGGTGAAACATGCATCTCAGTTTCAAAAGTAACATCAGTGTCTGAAGGAACTCTTTTTTAATTAAAAATGAACTATGACATGCAAGAAAATTGTCTTATGCAAAGAAGAAAACTGGCAATGTATTTTGAGTAGCATCCAGAATGCACTAAACTTTTAACTCCTGCATTGCAATACAGCACCTTGTTTTAGATAAATGGCACAAAAAATGCCACCTACCAGGAAAAATTGTTTCTAAGGCACAAGGCAAGTTCCTTCTCTCAGGTAGAAGGCTGTTGTACCACACAGAGAGCAGCAATTTACCAAGGCCACTTTTCTTGTTGGTGAAAAATTGAACATATTTGTTAAATTTTGCACTGAAGCAAAACATATTGAAATGATACTGTAATGATCAAGCTAATGGCGCTGTAGATTTAAATGAAAGTTTCCCCTTGTAAAAATAGGAAACACATATGAAAGGTGTAATATAACTGAGCACCTCCCCCGAGCCTCCAAAAAGTAAAGACTGCAGCAAACACCAACAAACCAAGCTGATGTTTGCCCCTCACTCCTACTGGAGCTCAGAAATGTGAAGAACATTTATATCTGACCTTCATCACGTGAATCAAAATCATGCTAAAAGTTACTAATGTACAGAACTCATCAGGGAAGCACTGCCCCTGCACAATAGTGCAATACCCTGTAGCATCACCTGTTCTCCCAGTCATGGGACAGCCACATGTAAGGCACTGAGCAGAACACTCACTGGAAAAAGGGTTTATGTCCACAGCTTGGACAACTCCATCAGGTCAGCCAGAGCTCAACAAAAGTGAGGAGATTTGTATGTCCAACAACCAAATGCATTCATCTGAAAATTAAACCCCCAGTGGAACTCTTCAGAGGCAAGCAAAGTGTGACCCAGCCTGACCCAGTTGCCTCCAGTTGGCAAGCACATATTTAAACTGAATTAGAGCCGAATTTCAGTCCATATTTTTAAGAAAGTAAAACCTGTGAAGTCCTAGCTATCAACAAACCAAAAAATGATTCTTCTACAATGAATTTTTTTTAAAAAAAGGGAAAGAAAAGTAAAATTCTGCATGGTAAATAACTGCACAGTGTAATGAATTATCTAGTTGCCAGTTTTGAGGCTAAAACTTTTTACTAGAATGCATCTGGGAGCTCTGAATTTAACTCTTTCAGATGGTAAGTGCTGTTCACTTCGTTTAAAATATAAATACCAGTAGATAACATGAAGGCTTGCTGTAAATCAAACCTGCACTGTATAAAAACTGTTATTTGTGTCCTAATGGGTCAAACAGAAGAGGTGCCCTCTCTAAAAGAGCTGGATACCAGATTCCCCTTTCATTGATCGAGGTTTCAACTCTGGGTGCTTGAGTTTATGACAAAAGAGTTCACAACACTGCTGGCAGGAAGTCGATAGTTTGATAGATACCCTTTGCAGTTGGTCCTGTCTCCAGCACTTTAACCACGCTTTCACTCTGACAGTTATTACTGCTGCAATAAATTCTTCAGTAAAACAAATAGGCTCTCTGAAAATGTATTAGCCCAGGCACACTATTTTACTTAATATAACTGCAAGTCTTAAACAGGTAACTACCATAGTAAATAGGCCAATATATTTAGAAAGAATCATGTGTGTATGCGTGCATTTACAGTAAGTTACCTAAAGTTCTCTTCAGATCAAATTGCACAGTATTTATTACACCTTCAGGTTATACTTTTAAAATTCACAGAGTAACTGACAGTAGCAGAGGCCTTTAAAATCTATTTTATAAAATGCTGTAAGAATTCTCATATAGTTTTCAAAATTGCCTGGATGAGTTTGAAGCCTAAATCCTTACAGTGACCACTAGATCCTTTGGTACTACTGAAAAACTGTACTCATTGTACTCATACTTGGCCTTAAATGCTGCTTATCTTCTAGAAATCCAAGTGATGTGGTCATTTTTTTTACAGGATGCTTAATAGCAAATGGCAACAGGTTCTGATTGGATCGGACAGGGAGAGCAACTGTGTCTAAAATTCTTCACTGGAGGCCATAGGCAGCAGCAATTCACTCATTCTCCATTTCCCTAGGCCATGTGTCTTAGGAGTGCTAGTCCCAAAGGAAATCTCCACAGATTTTGAATTTTGAATTCTCATCATTTGTATTTCATGGTTTCATCAAAATAGTTTCTAGGAATATCTGCAAACATTTGTCCATTGCTATCAATAATAATAGGAAATATGAGATAAGTGTTATTGTGTTATTGATATTCTTCTGCGTTGTTTGGTTGCACTTTTTTTTTCCATCTGCATTCATTAGCAATTCTCATCAGACATGGGGATTAATATTAAAGCTAATTTATTAGCAGCTAAATCAATTTTTCTCCACTTACCCCACAGTCAGAGAGAAACTGTCTACATACAGAACCCTTCAGCACTCTCTACATCCACAGACTTTGTGTCACTTAGGGGAGATGTCTTGAGACATCTATCCTTCAAGATTAAATGCATCCCTTCTGAGTGGCAGTTGCCACAATTGAAGTAAGCATTTACTGCTAGTGCTCAGCCAAGCAGCTAACTGCTCTGTGGCTGTGGCCTCTCAAGGTGTAGGACATTCATGGGGGAACACTGGTAATTTTGTTTTACCCTGCAGGCATGCAGTTTCTGGCTACATTGTGAGGAAATATCGTTGAGTCCATGCTGAGATTGCTGTGCCTGCTGCTCAGAGCTCTCATGAAATGAACTAAAAGGATAAGAGCTCTCTTGACCTTTAAAGTCCACTTATTTAGGGTGATGGATCTCCCAGACATTTAAAAAAAAATAAATCCCAAGCCCATTAGAAAACAAGTGAGGATTGGCTGAATAAAGTGATCAAAATTCCATCTGCTAGAACAAAGAGAAAATCTGTGTTTTAAAAAAAGTAGAAGTGGGTTGGCAATTAAAGCTCATTTCCAGAACTTTATCACTAAAAGCTACTAAGAGTCTCTTACTTCTTCCCATTCTATTTCTGCCACAACAAGAAGTTGTTTCTTTTCATTTCTTTGATATCCATTCTATTGCGTTTTTTTGTTTTTTTTCAAAACCAACCTGTCTTCCTTATTACTAGTTATGAAACCAACCAAAACATTGACTTGTGTAAAATATGCTGGTGAAATGATGCAGAAAAAAACAGATTCAGTGAAGTTCAGATATAAATCCTGGGACAATCTTTATGACCAGAAATCAAAGCGAAATATTATCGAGAGGCAAGAGGGAAAAAGTTAACAAAATCCTCAGTGTCCAGGGTTTGATCAAGTTGACTAGATAGTATTCTAAAACCGAGGTTAATTTCTCAAATATTGTGTTCCTCTGTCTCAAAGAAAGTTTTTATCTTTCCTCCACCCCACATCTGCTCAAGGAGAAGCAGGATCCACTTTCCATGCAGTTAATTCTTTATTCACCAAAGTAGAAGGTTCTTAGACAGTAAACTATTTTGCTACTCACCAACAATTATGTGAATATGCTGTCTAAGTTACTGAGGTATTTGCCAGTTTAACCACTTCTGCATCTGTGCCCTGACTGAAACCCTGAATTGGTTTCTGGAAGATTTGGAGGAGCTGTGACTGTTAGAAGTTCCACAAGAAAACAACTCCACACTGGTCAAACATCTTGCTCTTAGAGATTCCCAACAAGGAACAAAAGCGACATGGCTCTAAAGGAAAAAGAGACAGCAGACTCTTCTTTTAGTGTATTTATCAAACAGATGAAAATAACATCTGACAGTGGCATGGGAAGGTTTGCAACACTAATCTATTTAATTTTTCTAACAGCAGTATTTTTAGTTGCTGCATTTGTCAAGTAAAAGTTCATTTGAATTTAACAAGATGGAATTCAGCTCTTTCAGTCTTGGCAAATGATAACACAGACCTGACCAGAACCACAAAATACTTTGCCCCCTTTTATGTTCACATAAATGGCACTATTGTTTCTGATAGCCCATACCACTTATACTGCCATGTATGCTCCAGACAGAAAAGATGGAAAGCACAATAGGAATCTCTGATAAAACTATAAACAGACTGAGCCAGGCATATCAAAGCAGGAAGGGAGCAACCATGCTGGGTCGGAACAAAGTCCTATCAGGCAGTGCAGCCCACAGAGGAGCTGACCATTTAAGCAGAAACAAGTAGAGTTCAAATCATCAAGGCCCTCGTCCCCAGTGTCCAGCTCTGAATTAATATGAAGGATAACAGAATGACGTGACACAGAACCAGGTGTAAAAAAAATCTGAAATGTAGAAGCTATAGACCCCCACCAGACAAAAAGAGAGAAAGAGAAAAAACAAAACAAAACAAAACAAAAGCCTGATGGCACTGAAAGAGACTTTCCTTGTAAAGCACAAGGTCAAGTTCTACAGTAGAGGTTGGGCCTTTTCCAGCACCACTGAATCTCAAATCTGTGACAGAATCAGTGGAAGGCTGCGAAAATCTCCACCATTGTCAATGCAGCATTTATAGAGAATAAGTTCCTGTGTAACATATGATGCTCTCCTCTGGTGTGAAAAAGGAGTCTAGAATAGCATCAGAAACATCTGGTTTATGACAAGAGAAAGAATGCTACCAAAAGGAAAAGGTGTCTGAATCACCCCATAAGCTCAAGTTAAAAAAAAAAATTCTGATCATTACCAAATGGACAAGGATGAAGGGCAGGGTAAACAAGGGCATCCAAGATACTTCCAGTTAATACTTTCCCAGGCACCGACTGTTTTCAGTAATGAGACCCCAGACCTGAATGTGATTTCTACATATTTAGTGATCTTCAAAGGATTTCTCTTTCATAAAGTTTCCAGTCACAGAGCCAAGACATGAGCTGCATGAAGAGAGGAGTGACCAGCAGATTGAGGAAGGGGATTCTGCCCCTCTGCTCTGCTCTGGCAAGACCCCACTGTGAGTCCTGCATCCAGCCCTGGGGACCTCAGCACAGGAAGGGCTTGGATCTGTTGGAGCAAGTCTGGAGGATGTCACCAAGATGATTCTGCGGGAAGAGCAACTCTAGTAGAATTGGGATTGTTCAGCCTGGAAAAGAGTAGGCTTCATGATGTCCTGAGTAGGCTTCAGGATATCCTAACTGTGGCTTTCCAGTACATAAGCACAAGGTACCTAAGTACAAGGAATATGGAGACACTCTTTACCAGAGTGTGTAGTGACAGGACAAGGGGGAATGGCTTCAAACTAAACTCGAGTAGGCCTAGATTAGATATTAGAAAAAAAATTATTCACTGAGTGGTTGGTGAGGCACTAGAACAGGCTGCCCAGAGAAGACATGGATGCCTCATCCCTGGAAGCATCCCAGGACCTGTTGAGTGGGGCTCTGAACAACTTGGTCTAGTGAAAGGTTTGGAACTAGATGATCTTTATTGTCCCTTCAAAGCCAAGCAATTCTATCATTCTATTCTTCTAGAATATTCTGTCAGTCCCAGACACATCTCACCCCGCCTTCAGTGCACCAGTATGCTCTCCCACATTTCTGCCTCCAAGGAAGAAGGTACTACTTAGCACCTTTGATCACACTAGACAGTGTGGAAACTGGAATTTTAATGAAGAGATATAGCAGTGAGGCTGTGTGCTTTGCTTTTCCATCAGTAGAAACTGAAGAGTAAGTCTGCAGTAATGTTGCCACTGTTTAATTTGTGTATTTAGATGCATATTCAGCCAAGATTTAGACAGTGTTTTACTTCTGCATGCAGACACAATGTTCCTTGGAAGGGTGTACTCTGTGTAGGAGAAAGTGTGAGTAGGCATGTTTGCAACTGATTGAGGCTCTTGCACCCTAGACTTTCAGCCCTTTTGGACCAAGACTCATTTGTTTTATACATGCATTTTGCATGAAACAATAGATTCCACTGTCTGTGGTAGCTGCTAAGTAATAGTGGTGGAAATTCAATCAAATCATATGAATGGATACACTCTTCACAGAATGGTCATGGTTTCCTTAACTATCCAAAACCAACACTTCATAACACAGAGCAATACTTGGAATCATCCTTCTTTTCACAAGAATTCCTTTGTTTAACATAGGAACTTGAAGCTGTTTCTGATGGATTAATTCCTGAGAACTTGATATATAGATTTAGTATTTTTCCTCATTCAAGTCTATTCATTCACACAGAGTCAAGTTGGAAGAAACCAAGAGCAGAATTACTAAACAGATTTTCCCCTGTCACTAATATGTTCTCTTGATCTTTTCCATGTCCTGTCCTGCTTGCAGAAGGCCAGTGCTCCAATTCATGCTCTTGCCCAGTCTTCCCAGTAGGAGACAAACTTTGCTGTTCACATCAAACATCAGCATATTGATTTTTCTTCTCTTTCCATGGAGTTTTCTCTATTCAGTCACGTTGCTGCAGAAAACCGGACCTTGGCTCTTTCCCCAGCCACACTGGACACATATTTGCTGACATGTCGTTTCAATTAGACTACCCAAGAGCTGCACAGAAACAGGAAACCACTCTCAACCTCAAACCAATCCAGACACCGGAAACCAGGGGTAGACAGAAGTGAGCTGCAGCTTCATTAACAACAGAATTTGTCAGAGCAGCAAAAAGCAGTACTTGCAGAAGGAGAGCAGACCTTGTGGGGAGGTATGCCGTTCTGAAAGTCATTAGTTAAACCCATGAGTTAAACCCTTCCCACTTTGCTGTCTCAGACCCATTTCAACTCACAAAGGTAGCACTAGCCATCAGTGGCTAGAGGCTCATCTTCACTGAAGTCACACACAGTAACACGTTTATTGCAATGAAAGGACACACAAACCTCTTCAGGTCCCCTTGGCAGTAGCCAGGCCATTAGGGAGCTCAGTGAGGAAGAAACATAACCAGCCACTGAGAAAGATACAGCTGTGGCTAGGCAGCTCTCTAGTGAACCAGAATGTCTCATACCTAAGTTAGCTTACAAGTACCAAAACCACTACATTACACTGCCTCCTGGAATGTAGATATACTCTGAGAGATGAACAGGAATATTTGGGAGGAAATCGCTGTCATTCTCACATAATCATCTCTAGTGGGTTCTTCAACCCAGAAACTAAATTTGGCACGCAATATATACAAAGTTTATTTTTCAAAATAGACAATTTTCAACCTAAGAAACCACCTCACTGAAAATTTTGCCAAAAATCACTACATTGCTAATTCTTTTGCTGAAACAGTGTTTTTAGGGAATATATATATATCTATATATATATGTAAATAAATTCTAAGTAGTGTTTCTGGTGGACTGCAGATCTGGCAGGATTGTGTTGCAACCTAGAAAGAACAGATGTCAGTGATGATACAAGTGGCAGAGCATGGGAGGCAAGTTTTTAAGCATTGCTTAAGAAAAGCAAAAGATGTATAATGGGAGTGATGTCTTCATTATCAACATCCTTCCACCTGACACTCTGTGCACGTGCTGCAAACTCATGATTTATCAAGATATCAGGAGTGGCATAGCACAGCTAGCCTTCTCTGGCTTTGAACTTTGGAAGTCTGGTTCCTGATTGCTTGTTTGACTCATAAAGTAATGAGTGCTGTTTTTTGCTTGCTGATGGGTGCTCTTTAATATATAATATAATTTATAACTTGATTAATATAGTGTAAAGTATAATATATGTATAACAATATGTATTATAATTTAGTGCAATGCAACCTTGACACCCAAAGCAGAGGAAGGTGGAAGAATATCTTCTTCTTGACTTACAGCCATCAGTTCTGTGGTATAGACTGTGCAAGGCACACCAAAAGGCACACTCAACTCCCAGAAGCCCTCACCATTCTGCAACAAAGATTACTCTGTCATTAGCAGCCATGGGGAGCTTTGGCTGCACAGCAGGACCTGGATCTAGGCCTAATTCCATGGTTTGGATCACAGTCCAACAGGTATTAGAGATGAGAGGCCATTCAGAAGGACCACATTTTTTTCTGAGATATGTAGTCAGACTGGCATCTAGTGGGATTTTGAAATGTGCCTAGGAGCCTAACTGGATTTTGGAAACCTCCTTTTAGCACTGATCAACAGTTTTTTGGTGGCTAAAATCTTCCAGGCTGGCACGTGGTTTTGATTTGTAGTCAATCTTCTGCTAGCAGAGCAATTCAAATCTAAAGTTTCAGTTCTTGTTTCTCTCTTTACTTAATTTGTTTTTTTATTTGGAAAAAAAGAAAAAGGCTGTTTTGCTCTTGGACAGAGCTAGGAGTGGCAGCTGAATGTGGTAAACAGGAGACAAATGCATCAGCTAACAGGGTTTTTTTTAGAAACTTCAAGTATCACTTGAGAGAAGATTTGGCACAACATGTTTTTATACAAGTACCACGTGTTGGATAGTTTGGTGTGATTATGTTCTCAGCAGACATAGAGAGTGACAATACATGCTTTACCTCTCATTTCACTGGGAAGATAGCCCTCCAGATGACATGACAGCACTGATGTTGTTGATCATCTGACACCCAAATGATAATTTACAGAGACTTTTATTGAGCTGACCTGTGTCACAGAATGACATTAAAGCCTATTGGTTATCACTCTTTCAATGAAGAGACTTAGCCTGACATAGGTGTCTCAGGATTATTGAGTTTGGGTAAAAATATTGAGTACTTTGATGGTGGTTCGTCTTCACATGCAGATCAGACGGGAAAGAAAAAGCATGATCATAACTAGAAAGATAGTTAGAAAAGAACATAGACGTTTGGTATTTATGCAGAGAGGATCCATTTGTAGATTAGGTATTCCTTCTAAGTCTTTTATTCAATTAAACACTCTTCAACTGGCAAGAGACAGTCTTCATAAGATTCTTATGTTGAGAAATAAAAGCAGTTAAATACTTTCCTTTTCATTTTATTTTTATTCATAACAATTTAAGTTGGTTTTAATTAGGAAAAAGTTTGTTCACTGGCATTTTTTTTTAAGTATCAGTTTGTGTTCCATCTCTTGATGTGGGATGTTATATTAAATTATTCATTTTTACAGAATGGAAATTAATTATTGTGTATGAAATCCCAAACACATATGGTCACAGTGCTGGTTAGATCTGCCTCCTGCTATGCTTTAGAGATTCAAATTTGGAGGTAGTATGTTATTTTCCATGCCAAGACCACCTATGGTTTTCAAGATATAAGTATCTGAAAATTAGCATTTTCACACTGAGCACTTGTTCCAGCTTTATTATACATTGACGACTACCATCTTGTAGCTACATGTACTAGAAGGGATGTTAGCAATCTATAAATGCAATTTAAGTTCTTCAGAAATTCACTGACTGACTGCATTTTCTACATCTACCTTTAGCACCATGTAACATCAATCTCTTCTTTTGAAATCTCTCAGAATGTCTTTTGACTGATAGCAGTGATTGGCATTAATTAATTTCAAGGGTCAGTTGTGAATGATTGGTTTGTCATGGTCGAGGACTGAATTATATACGATCAGGAGAGCGTGCTGAAATGGTCAGTCAGTCAGTGAAAATCAAAGAACATAAGTTCAGATGGAAAAGAATTCACAGCTCTGTTTATGAATGCAGCCAAGCCACTTTACATCTGAAATTAAGGGGTTTTGTTCTTGAATCTACTCTTAAGGAAATAGCCCAATCTCTAACTGAATTTTTGGCAATAAAATGTATAAAGAAAAAATTGTATTTCTTTCTGTGAATGTCAAGGAAAGTCCTTCTAAAAAGATTCAGAAAAGCTGTTCTTTATTATATGTTTATAAAAGAAAATCAGATTAATTTCTGTTATTATATAATAATTTTTTCTATTTCTTAAGTCTACATTAATGCATCTACATCATATGCCATCAAAAGGAGAAAGATTCCAGGAGAAGCAACAAAAAAGAATGACCCCTGTTGGGTTGTTTTTTGGGTTTTTTTACTTTACATTCTGTTTTGTTTCCCCTGCAGTGTGTAACTAAAGGGAGAGTGGAAAAAAATATTATTAGATGCACAGAATATGCTTGAGGGAACAATATCTTTTGCCAAAAAAAGGGTCACTCATGATTTTTTGTTAACTTATATGTTGATAAAAGTTTACCTTGAAAGTATTCTAATGAAACAAATCAATGAAGGATCATTGCATGCAGATTTTATAGCAATTCAGTAAATACTTGAACTCATATGTCAGTACCTAAGGGAACTTATAGAATAGCCATATTGGGAAATATCTTAGTAGATAAGTATTTAGAAAGCTACTGACTGCTGATGGCCAAAATGGTAACTCAATTTACTCACCTTAACATCTCAGTTGGTCATGGTACAGACGAACAATTATTCAATAATAACATACTTTTTTTTAAGAAAACATTTTTTTAAATTAATTTTATGTATCTTACAAACATCCAAGACATAAAGATGCAACATTTATCAATCTATATAGGCTCTTAATTCACCATCTGAGAATATCCATCATTTAGTGCAATACATTTTAATACATAGCAATGATACCTGGACTATGCACAGGATCAAAAATCAGATTGGGTAGATTTTACTTCTCTGCAACTTTCTTACATTCAAAACTTGAATGATATTTCTTAGAAAAATTAAGGCCAAGACACTGCAAAGAGTCTTGATATTCCAGCAAGTCTGAAGAGTAAACACTTTGCTCTTCTTTTATCATAAAGACAAAGGCCAACAGTCCTTACACAGTAGGATAAAAATTTTATTTTATAGGATGAATCTAAACCTTTGGGCAGATAATAAGATACTGATGGGCTGGATTAGACTTTGGGTTAGTCACCTTGAGTATTTGGGGGCTTTCAGAGCAGCAGTCCATTCAACTGGAAAGTTTAAGTGATTAGAGATTTAACAGTAAACTAAGGTATAACAGGTACAGGAGATGAAAGACAGAATGTAGCTCTGCAGTAGGAGCATGCAAACCACAGCTATGGACAGCTCCTTTAAATATATTCCCAGTGCTACCCATGCAAATTAGCACAGTCTACATATCTAAGGATTCATCAGCAGGACTGTGAAAGAACTACCAGATGCAATTATTTTCATCTTGTGCTATATTATGTCATGCATGAGCATCCTAGCTTATGAAAGTTTACAGGAAAGAAGAAAAGAAAACCCAACGTGCATGTTCTACCCAAAAATGAAGAGGCTGCTTTGCACTGATATGTGTCACCCAACTGAACACACAGATAGACCCACAGTACTGGCCAAACATCCCTGGCAGAAGGCACCACTAACTTGGCACTGGGATCATGTGAAAGTCATCAATAGCATGTCATAGGGTTCAGTCTTGCCTTTGCAGATTCAAGGAACATTTCACAGTGGCACCAAGAGCTGCAGCTCCAGGAATCAGGGGACCTGCCTGTGAAAAACATGCACATCAGGAAGCAGCATCACTTCTGCCTTCTCTGTATACAGCACAAGTAAATTATCAGGTGATTATTCTTCAGAACCATCAATCAAAAGAATTCTCAGAGAAACAGATCTTAAATAGAAACTAAAAAGCCTGGCTTAAATAAAGCCATTCTAAATATTTAGTTTGGCTACAAAAGGGCTTGGAGCCAAGATTTGATATGAACTTTTTTGTGATCATGCAAGATATGACTACAGATCTAGAGAGGTAAGGTGATGTTTCATGGTGCATTACTAATGCTGAACTCATCAGTGCTAGTTCTCCTGATCTTATTCAAGTTTTGCGTTATTAGTGTTTTCAGTCATCGATGACATATTCAAGAGAATTCTGACATAAAAATCTCACTAATCTTTATTTAAATGGGCTTCTTTTGTTTGTTTAACGGCAATTCTAGCCATATCATTGCTGACAAAACTCTGAGTATACGTTCTAAATGCAATCTCCAAGCTAAAACTCCCTTAGAAGAACACAAAATAGTTTTCTAGTACATCTTGTTGATTATAAGATGGTTCTATGAGGCAGGATATTTTGAAGATAGTAATGTCACCATTAACTTGCCACAGAAATGAGAATAGTCCAGTGAAGTGCAAAACTTCACAACATTTCACTCTCAAGAAGCCATATGAATGGGGCCTATGACAGTGAGTGGCACCTCAGTGTTCTCAAGAATGTCATGGCACACACATATAGCATTGTTTGTAATAAAAAACTGTAAGTATGATAAATGCCAGCTCTTCCCATCTGCTTCTCAAATCGAAACAGATCCAATTTCTTAAAGGTGTTGAGCCAAAAGTGGACCTTCTGTATTTGCAAACTAAACTGAATATAAATTGTTTTATTTCTATTGTTACAGTTATAAATTATATCCTTTTTAGTTTTAAAAACATAGAGGCCACTGTCATCATAATAGTGTCATAATACAGGTGCATGTCATAACAGAGGTACATGGTTTTCATTACCAACAAAGCTGGAAGTAGGTGTTATTTATTAATCCAATAGCATCTAAAGTTCCAGCCATGCTAAGTTCTCAAACAGACTAGGATCTGCACAAATATAGTACTTCCAATCTGTGTATGGAAATCATGCCATCAATAATCCCACACATTTAGAATATTCAGTAAATATCAAACTTCTGTTAAAGAATCAAAGATGGACAGCAATGCTAACAAATATGGAATGAAGAGAGAATCAGAATTGCAAATCATCATGGACATCACTGATAAACCAGGTGAAGAAAAGTTAAAATAACTAAGCAGGGGTTTTTTCCATAGTAAAGTTGATAGAAAAATCAGTCGTCCTTTCAAAAAAGTTGAGACATCATTTATAACAGGCAATTCTGTTCTTGAGATCTCTTCTACACATTCCAAAGTATTTAAAACTTGTGAGACCCCACCTGGAACACAGCACCCAGCTCTGGGCTCCTCAACAGAGGAATGACGAGGACCTGTTACAGTGGGTCCAGAGGAGAGCAATGAAGATGATCAGAGGGATGGAGCACCGCTCCTACAGAGACAGGCTGACAGAGCTGTCAGGTGGTCAGTGTGGAGAAGAGAAGGCTCTGGGAAGAGAGACAGACTTTTTATACAGGCAGACAGTGACAGGACACAGGGAAAGAGTTCTGAACTGAAAGGGGGAAGGTTTAGATTAGATATCAGCAAAAAATTCTTTACTCTGAGGATGGTGAGGCATTGGAACAGGTTGTCCAGAGAAGTTGTGGACAACCCATACCTGGAATTGTTAAAGTGGATGGGGCCTGAGCAACCTGATCTAGGGAACGGCATCCCTGCTCATGGCAGGGGTTTTTGAACTAGGTGATCTTTAAAATCCCTTTCAACCCAAATCATGTCATTATTCTATGAGTCTACTAAGCAGTATGAGAAACCATGGTGATGGACACATAAAAAATACCTGAGACAGGGAGAGAGAAATAGGCTGATAGAAAAGTAACAAGGTCACATGGCATCAATCCACAGGTGATGTGTTTTGGGTGACAGCTGGTACCTGGAAGCATGCAATATATTGTAAGGGTTTTTTTTTTTAACTGAAAAGTCGATGTATTTCCAAACATTGGTGAAAAGCAGAAACACCAAGAATGGGTCAACCTCCCACAGTTCACATCTGATCCATTGAGAGTAGGATTAAATGTGACTGACGTAAATATTCATCTTGTCTATTGCCATGTAAACTGACGGCAATATATATAAACAAAAGTAACTGTGTGTCAGTCATTTAATCGGGTGTCGCAACTTTATTAATTCAGTACGTACACAAGGACAGAAGTTTTCCAAGGAGAGTGCAATTTCTGACAGGGTAGGTGTATCACTGATATTTACTTTTTTTTTTCTTTTCTCGAGAGAAAATAACGCTGCTTTAGAGATTCTCAATACTAGTGAAGCAGTTTAATAAAACAGCAAGCTCTGCAGGAAGAGTGATCAGGCATTAGGTAGTGATCAAACTAATGATCAGGCAATGTAGGTAAGTGGAGAACTATCAGTATACAGCTGACACGAGAGTTGCAAAGAGCTTACCCATCCACTTTCACCCTATTTATTTTAAAAACTCTAACAGAGACAGTGCAGATCAGTGCTACCATATCAGTAAACTTAGGGGGTGACAGCCCATGTTGAAAAGTGAAATAACCTACAATTTGCTCTGTTAGTATTTTGTCAGCCAAATGGAGAGCAGAGTGTGCAGACAGTTTCTAATTCCAATACCAGCAGGTTATGGCTACCAGTGAGGCAGGAAAAGACAAGGATTGAGAGTCTACCCGCATTTACCCAGACAGTTAGACTCCCAGGACAGGGGAATATGAACTCGTAACAGAAGTTATTCCCCTGGCCTTTTTTCTTTCACTGTATTCTTACAGTGATTGTGATGTCTTGAATAGTCTGATAATTATCAAGTTCACAAAAATTAGGGTTTCTCCTCATATACAGTGTACTGGTGTCAGACCCTTAATAGAGTTTTACTATGAATTTTAAATTTTGACTGCCTATGTTAGCAGATACTAACAATAACTAAGCTGCATGTGTGCATCCTACATACCTACAATGCCAATATAACTCAGGAAAGGTTTCATGGTTACAGTATATCAGCTCTATTTCTGGGATTCAAAACAGTCATTGTCATTTGGATGTTAAATTGTGTTGAATTTTCTTGTTGAAAGTTGGTGCTCACAATAGAAATAGATAAAAGTCTCTGGGTATCGAACCAAGAATGGATCATAGGTCTAGCTCTGTTAGCTCTCAACTGTCTCAAAAACACCAGCATTTTAAAGTTCTGTGAGGAAACAGAAAATTGGAGAAGCTGGAGAAGCAACAAAAGATTTTAATAGATCATTTTAAGCCTTTAATGAGAATGAGGGTATGTCTTGGACACAGGTCATAAAATTGGCTCAAGACTGACAACAATGCATAATGACTGTGCAAAGGAATCCCCATTATCAACCTAATAGTCAGGAAAAGATAGATTAGGATGGCACAGTGTTCACATATGACCTCTTGGGGATAATTTCTTAAATTAATTCTTAACATGCAATGATGTAAAAAGATGATTTGTTGAGACTTGAGGACAATTTCTTTCCCAGATATTTCAATGGTTTTAGCATAGCTGATGACATATTTCCTCCTTAGGTTGTGTGCCCAGGAAAAAAAGACAGAAATACATTAAATGTCATAAAAGCATAGTTTAACAAACTGAGCATCTTAAACTGCATTCATCAGGATTCATATACTCTGGGGCAAAAATACATATTGCTTTGAATCTTTGATAGACACAAGGAGAAGAGCTGAATACAGGTTTTTGCTGTATGAGGTCCACTGAGTTCAAGAGAATCAATCAAAAAATTCCTCTGTGACATCATTGCTGGAGCAAGTCTTCATTAATCCCAATGGCTGTCAATAATAATGTGAAAATTCTTGGTGCATTTTGTCCCACTTAAAACATCAAAGTTTAATATGGATGCCTGTTAACATGGACATCACAGAAAAGGATCAGCCTATGATGCTAAGTTACAGACTCCACTGGAAAAAATTGTCCATGTATTTGAAAAAAGAACTCTTCCTGTCTATTCTGCCAAATGGTGGGTGGTGTCTGCCAAAAGAGCACCAAAAGACCATTATATCTAACTCTCTGAGGACATTTTGTGAAAGGATAAAGAAAATATAAAGACATCAACTTTGTGTAACCTTTCACGAAGCAGGATGACACAGCAGGACAACAAATTGTTTCCATTGTGTTCATGTGGATTAACAAAGAACAAAAAATAATAATTATAAAAGTTGGTTTGTATTCATTCCATCATGAAAAGGCTAATAATTACCTGGCCCTTAGTTGGCACAGAGAATTAAAATATTTAGCAGAAATCAGGCTTATGCAATCATGCAGTAACATCTACTTCTCCTCCTCATAACAACTTTGAGTCTATTCACCAGTTTCTTTGTCCTTATTACCCACTGGCATTGAGCCTTCATAGATTATTTTTTTTTCCCATTCTGACATACTTGTTGCATCCCAGTTCAGTTTAGAAGTCACAAAATTAGTTCGATTTCACAAGTACTTTGAAAATCAACACCTAAACAGTGGAGAAATGCCACATCAATTCTCCATGGAGAAAATTCCCCCTGCAGTTTGGTACTAGGTCAAAAACAGATCAGTAGTGAACCAAAGAAGTGGGATAGGAAGCTTATGAGATCTAAAGATACTGCTGTGGGAGGTATTATAGAAGGCCCAAAAAGAATCTAAAGTTTTTATAGTGGGTAAAGCAGATGACACAGCATATACACCTGTGAGAAACCAAAATCCTTTCTGATTTTAAATACTATCAGTGGTCCTTTATGTACCTATGTAAGGATGTGCAAAGACCTCCAAAACTTTTGTTCCATGTATACAATAACATGAAAGCCATATGGCTTGTCACTTGGCTGAACTGGGATGCATTTTGCAGAGGGTCAGAATTTGGTGTGGGGTTTATGATGCTCTGAGTCAAAGTCAGCTAATGTCAATGGGGCCCCATGTGCTGCCTTCAGCAGACTTTGGATCAGGCTCATTGCATACTGATAAAGATCGAGCAGAAGGGGGCCTTGAATTCTCATTCTGATTTATGCTGAGTAATTGAATACAAATATAAAGACAATATAAATAACTTCAGAAAGGTCATTTGGCTAGTCAGCATAGGAAATAAATTTAGAAGTCTTAGGTAAATGTTTAAACTACCGACGAAAACACTTTTTGAAGGCATGAGACAACTGTTTTATCATTATGGGTTTTTTTAAGAATTACAGGCATCATTCAAAATCTACATTTTTTTGCATTCCTAATGTAATAAACAATCAATAGGGCTTTTCAGCTCTTTTCTTATGGCCTCATCCTTCTATTGATCTCAGCTCAAAGTCTTCACTTCAGTGAAGTCACACATATATAAGGACAGACAGACTCAGACTTAATGAGTTCCTGTATCAGCTTCGTCTATGATATATGCAAGATTATATATAGATCTGGAAATAGCATCTGACAGCCATGTGCTGCTGCACAAGAGTGGATGGAGACTCAGCCCCCTGTGTGACCTCCTCAACACTCAACCTACCTGTATGACCCACTAAATACCCTTTGGCAGTAACATATGAGCCCATCTGTTATATAGTCCAATAAATGGGGTTGCCAATGTCTGGATTTCATTTTCAGAGGGAAGAAAGAGGAATATAAATACATGTCTATTTCCTTTCTAGTTTGACTCAGCTGTTTGCCTTCTAAGAGTCATAAGATTTTCTCTCACCTGGACAGGTCATTCTGTTCTTACTTGTGTATCTTTGAAGATGACCTGTTCCCCAGATATTACATCCAAATCCTACATATGCATCAAGAAAAATTAAGTCAATTTTGTATTTCCTGACCTGATATGAAACAAGCTTGGGGGAATACCATTCCCAGGGTCCCTAATGGTCTAGATACCACAGGTAGTATGTGATGACATTCAAAGTTAGGAATGTCTGTACTTGCACCAAGTGTGTCATGGCACCAAGGCCATGATATTAGCTGCATAAGCATCAAAACTTTCCCCCAGGATACGTTGAGTAGAGCCAGAAGAAGGTTAACAGTCTAGGGTCCTGCTGAAGTAACTTAGCTTACTGAAAAAGTTGTACTGTGATTGCAGAACATCTAATCTAAGCATTGATCAGGTCACTTATATTGATAATACACCATAAAGAAACTGTACTCAAGTCCCAAAATTCACAGCTGAAAACCACACTGGAAGATAGCAGTGATCTTAAACCAGAATAACCTTGATTTTCCAGTTTCTATTCCAGTATTCCATCTGTTAGGTATTTACTCACATCCTTGAGTTTACAATATTAGATTCTCTATGCTGCTTACCACGGTGAAATCCAAGCATCTATTCCCTATTACCTACAAAACTATAATTTACTGATCCATTCCCTCAACAGCAAAATTTGTTTGCAGTGCAAGTCCCCAGTCTTTCCCACAATTTTAATTTTAATCATATGACATTTCCATTAAGGAAATGGCATTTTCAAGGTTAAAGATAAGAACATGATTGTTTACAAGGTTTACTTTTGATTTTGTAGCTAATACATACCTATAAAGTCTACAAGCCAGGCAATCATTCCTTATATTTCACCTACATGGAAGCTATGTTCCTACATGTTTAACTGTATCTCTTCCCTGATTGATACAATATACTAAATTATTACTTAATACAAAAATTTCAGCCATTTTCTACTCCTGAATAATATGAAAGTATGTAGGTTTCCCACTCCATCAAAGTCATTTCACCTTAAACTATTTCTTGGGCACCTGACAATTGCCTGGGAGCAATTGTGCAGGTCTGTCTTTCCAGACAGGAATCTGTTGTTCAGGTTTTGGGATTCACATTGTGCACTGTAGAAAGGAGCATTGTTCTGCTTAACCACATTTTCTATGCCATGCACAGGAAGGTCACAGCACATCCAAGACCAATGGGAAAGGGAAGAGGAAAGGAAAGATGAGAGGAACGGTTGCAGAACTTGGGGTCTTATTTGCCCTGTCCTTTAAGAAATAATATTTTTCTTTCAAGAAAAGGTGGAAGTATCAAGAGCTGCAAAGAAAGAGGAAACAGTGTTGGGATCATATGAATGCAGTAGGGAGGACAGAGCTGATGTTTGGGGCTGGTCAGGGAATGGAATCCAAGATTCCTTCCCAAGGAATGGAAGGATTCCTTCCAAGATGAGTTAGGATCAGCCTTTAAGGATGCTTTATATTAATTAATTAAAATGGATAAAGAAACACAGAAAAGGTCTATAGTTTAAAGAGGGAACAGTTCACCTTATTCACGGGCATATTTGAAGGAAGAGAAAATGTTGCAGAATAATTTTATACCAATGCATTCCCTTTTAATTGTCTGTGATAGATGTAAAAACAACAGTATGCCAGCTATGAAGAAAGTGACTGCCAGAATATATTAGGCTGCAGTGTTTCATCCTATCTACAAACCCAAAAAATCCAACTGCACAAGTCTTTTTAAGACACTATTTCATATTTGTGGAAAGGAAGGTAGGAAAAAAATTACCCAGATGCCTCAGGGAATACAGCCCCCTCCGCTTTGACTTATAAAAATATCACTGTTAACATAACTGATAATTCATACATGATACCACTTAGCAAATGTGAACATTTACCTCCTTAACAGCCCTGTGATACAGACCGTGTTGGGTCAAGTTCAGCATCCCCATAAGTACATTTATGCATTATGAGCTTGATCGTTTCTCTCTCTCTCTCTGTCTCTCAGGTAGGAAAATAAAGAAAAAGCAAGTAAGTAACAGAGAGCACTGGAAGGAAAGCTGCAGCCAAATTAGGACAAAAGTACAAGTAATCACTGCCCTTTCTCTCTTTACAGTGAGCTTTCTTTTGATCATTCTGCTTTGTTAGAGTAATATTAAGGGTTTAATTCCATAACCCCGGCTCACACAAGCAGACCTTTTGCAAGCAGAAATATCCCATGAGTTTAGTGAAATTAGTGCTGCTATATAATGGGATTTTTAAAAAGGACCCAGGTGGAAGCTACTGGTGATAGATATTGGCCTTGTACTTCTGAAGGAAAGTTTTTGTATCATTTGCCTTGTTACTGAAAGCCACCCATGAAACTAAGATATGATTAATTGGAACCCGCAGCAGTGCTGTAGGTTAGAAGCTCTGCATCATATCCTCTTTGTTTTAAATTTAATAGATTAAAAACACTATGCCTTGATCCTTGTTTACAACAATCACCATTTTCCATAACATGCAACCCAATCTTCTGCTTTTCTGTTTGGGGCCATACTGCAGCATGGCTGGGACAGGTAACTTCAGAAACACTTGTACAGAGTGTACATTTCAGTAACACTGCCCTGTTTCTGTAAATGAAGGGTCCTCATTTTCTCCTGCTAGATGTGCAGGCATGCCTCACTAACAATTACTGAGGGTCACAGGCAAACAATTTCTACACCTACTGTACATAATAACTGTCATGAGAAATTATCTTCACAGCCTTCTAAGCTTCTGTTTGCAAACAATGATCTATATGATAATAATATCTCTATAGCTTACAATGCATACACATTAGCCTGGTGTACACACAGCACAACTTTCCATAGAGAAGTCCACATTGATCATCAAAACTTTATTCCATACTTCATAGATGGTAATAAAATGCTTGGCATGTTTTTATCAACAAAACACTCATTTTCAGTGCCTCTGGCTGCACATTATTCTTGACTAAATGGACATGCTACAAACCTCCTACATTCCAACATATGGCTTTCTTGCGTGCTTCAGAAAGAGAAATTAAACAGACATAAGCATTAATACTCTCTATTGTGCTAAATGAAGAAGATTTTGCAGTAATATATTCCATAATATGGTTACTTCAAGAGGTGCCTCTTTAAAAAGCAAAATATATTTACATTCAAAATTAAGTATTATTTTCTCACTATTTCTCATAGTCCTTTAATATGGCAAACGTGCACCTGATCATGCTGTTTCCCGTACAGCAAAGCATGTTTGTGTGCTATTAAGTGGTAATGCATTTCATGTATATGATACTTGCTCCGCCAAGTTGCTTCTCTTTCTCTATGCATGCTGCAAGAATGCTTTTAATGAGGTATTTGCCATTAACAACATTTTCATACATGCATGCTATTCATAAGAGGAAAACAAATAATTTTGCTTTGGATTAAGCTCAGTTTTAAATGACAAACTGCATTATCAAACCTCCCCCCTTGCTGAGGCAGAGGCACATGGCTGTGTACATACACGTAGGTACACATACCCTCAGAGAGCAGAGCACTGCATTTTCCTCTGAGTATTGTATGTCCCCTGTAGCCCTTTAATGCTTAAGGCTTAAATGCTAAAACACTAAAAACAGGTGTACCTTGACCCTCTGAAGATCTGATAAGATCTGACTGGATCAAAGGCCAAGGTCACTTGAGTCATGAGATTGGCTGAGTGATATTATTTTTGTCATGGTTCCAAACTGTTGAGAGGTAGGACTCTGATTCTGGCACATGAGTATCAAATGATATGATAGTCTAGTTATTAAATATGACAGATAGAAAAAGCTGTATGTTGCACAGCTACTCTGTGATTAGTAGCCTATATTTTACAATGTCACTGCTTTGAATGCTGTAACACTTCCAAGACTCTTTCAAGAACTAAGGCTTTTGAATTTAAAAAGAAACAATAAAAGAAGATAGAGATGAAATCTGGTAACAGCTCTGTAAGATTTCACAGCTTATTTTCCCAAACAGCATTCTATTTCAATAATTCAACTGTAAAACAAGTTCTCTACCACAGTTTTTTTGTTTTTTTTCCTGAGGACCATCTTTAAATCTTCTATTTTATTTTATTTTAATCAGACAGATGAATAAACTTCTATGAAACATTAGAGGAACGCAAAACAAGAAGAGTTAGCTCTATCTTCTCATTTTCATGTTATGCTTGCAAATAGATGCAGCATTTTTAATCCAGCTCATTCCCCTACAGGTAACCTATCTTAAGAATTAGGGAGGAATCCCAGCAACAATAAAAATGCCCATCTCACCCGTGTATCTCAAACACTATCTTTTTAAGGTAATCAAAAGTAGTTTGATGTTTAGCATGGCATATCTATAACTTACACGTCCTATCAGTTCATTCATCTGTAAACTAGATATACTTTTCTGTCTCCCTGATGCCTTGCAAATGTTTTTAAAGGGCTTTGAGATCCACTGATGAAAGGCATTTTAATAGCATGCAGTATCATTGACATGGGCGTCTTGTGTGCCTACTTGCATTTTGAAACTGCAGCCTTTTGTCTTTAGAAGGCGGCCTAAAACCCTAATTAAATCGGAAGATTTTTGTGGACTGAGGGATTGTTCAGTATTAGATAAGTTAGCAACAAACCCATCAAGTAGTCCAGGGGGAAAAAAGTAAAATGCAATCAGGTTATCTTACAATCAGCAGATAAAAGCTAAATAGAAACATATTACATAGCCTGGAACTATAATAGGCTAACACTGCATTATTTCCAAGACATAACTACTGAACACAATCAGGAAGAGAGCGAAGAACCGTGAAATGCTCAGTGAAAATGGGATAAGAAGGACGAACTTGCATTCAAAACTCTGGATTTTCTGTTGTTTCTTCTCAAAGAATGTGTGATTGCTTGATACAGATAATATAAATGATGATGTTAAGGCATGTCTGAACAGGCAACAGTTGCTACTGTGCTTAAGACCAGAGCTGGAAGGAACGACTGTTTCTGTTTTGAGTAGAAGTGGGCCCCCAGTCTCTAAGAATGTGTGCATGATGTATAATAGATACCTGTCTGATATAATTAATTATATTTTTCCTAAATTTAACATTGCCTGAAGGGTAAAATCATTTTGCTTGGTGAAATCCCTCATGCCACACAAAGTCTGTGCACAAGTCAGATTTAATTGCTGTGATAAAACCACAAGAAAGACCAGGTTTGCATTAAATCTATAACCACATCTAGTGAAGAATAGCTTTAATCACCTTTGAAATGGTGACCACAAGATAATTAAAGGGAAAGTGTTCTCATTAGTAATTATCCAGGAATATCAAATCTCAGTTTATCTTGAAGTCCAATTTAAAATGACTTGGCATGGTTTTAATTTTTTCCTCTATTTCTGAGGTTATGAATCTCCTAGAATTTCTTCTATGAGGGTGGGAAAAAATGGAGTTTGCCCTGTGGAATTCCACAATCCACTGTCATGCTTCCTTTCCTGTGTCTGTGCTGGTCAGAGTACCACATAACAGCAGTCACTTCTCATTGATACCTTTGCCATTTTCACATTCAGGACGAACTGAAAACTGAAGCTTTTCATTCTCAATAAAGACAGCATTACCTGTGTTGCTAGGAGATGATATATCTCATTGCTTCTATCACTAGAGTCTCTTTGGTGTAGTTTCTCTGCTCCTGGTAACAAATATTTGATCTCTTCCACATGTGCTTCCAGTGGAAAAGGGAAGCAGACTCTCACTTGAATCTGAGTAACTTGCTTTAATTTGCTCGTGTAAATCAGCCTTGAATCTGCTTTTTCAAATAGCACACAAGACCACCCCAATACTCCAGAATCAAAGCATAGATCTGACTCCAGGCTTTGACAAGAGTCACCTGTGTTTATGAAATGACCCTAATCAAAGAACAGCACAGAAAGCAAATTCTCCTGCTTCTCACATTGTTTCCTCTGTCTGACCTGTTTAACAAATCTAACATACCACATCTCATTAGGCTCAGCCTTTACTTCACTGTAAAGAAAATTAATTTGGAAGACTATATTTAAGAACATCAGATAGTGCTATCAGCACAGCATGGTATGTGTAGTAGGGTAAACGATTCTTTTACAGGAACTTATTTCCCTCTGCATACTTTCTCTGTTTTCCTTCTCCTTTCCTCTTTACACACCTTAGCAAATATGCCGGGAGGGAGGATTCTGGTCTGAACTGTTGCCTATGAAATTTCAGACAGCTTGATTTTTGGCTTGGCAAAGTTTGGTATGGGTCGCTTTCAATATTAGGCTTAAAATGAAAGGATTGTTGTAACCTTATCTATGTTATGTGGAAGAGATCAACATGACTCAATCATTAAAAAAAAAAAAAAAAAAAAAAAAAGCAAAAGGCTTCTTTTCTTTCTTTAAATATAATTTAGTTTTCCTCTCCCCCTTTACCAAGATTCATTGTGGGTTCACTGAGCTACTCTCCCCTTCAGGCAGAAATGGAAACCAGAGGAGTTGCATTCCTTCAGTCTGTTTCTGACAGCGAGTGTGGCTGCATCAAACTCAGCAGCTAAAGCCTTGCCCTGTACTCTGTAGTGCAGCTGTGCAGAACTTGGCTGTTTCAGATCACAGTGCTTTCATAAAGACTTTCACGAAGATTTCACTTGGCTTGCTGCTGCTGAATTGCACTTTGAGATGGGCAAATACCACAAAAATAAGGGAAAAAAGGTATCAAAACACTCAGTGAAAAACCTTGCATTTCATCTGGTCCTGTGTTGACACTGCATGATGCTATGAAGTTTGCATGATAGAGAGGAATAAAAGAATTTTTTGAACCTTGGCCCAGGTTTGCTTTGAAATGTTCACAGACCATAGCAAAACTTTCAACTGATATAAAGTGAGATTCAAGTTTCTAATGAAACCAGGCCATTTTGCATGGATTCAGGTTTCATAATGCAGGTCTCTTACAACTGTACTCTCAAAGGAATATATTCCTATCTCAAGATGGGATTTACATACTGTATGTAACTCCCCACATGTCCCGGCAAGATTATTACTTTCTTATATAGCCGTAAATCCTAGAGCTTTATGTTATGTCAAGGGAATGGATAATCCGCTCACTAAGGGCCAAATCCTACCCCTTGAACAGGCATGTCAAGGCCCAAGAGGTAAAAGAAACCCTATTCTTTGAGGAGATAGATTAGCAAGGCACGCCCTCCACAGCAGCACAGAAGATGCTCGGTATCCATCCTAAACCTGGTGTGCCAGGGTCCCTGAGTAAGAACATGGTCAGCCCCAATAGCCACATACAGAGCAGCACAGCAACCAGCAGCCCTGCACCAAACAGATCAGGCACTAGTTAGGTCATGTCAATCAAGTCCTGACACGCATCATTCTTTAGCCTAGAAGCATCCCTGCAACTTAAATTCAAAGAATATTGGCCAATTAACATGGGTAACGTCAAACTGTAGAGAGGATAAACAGAAAGCATCAGATTCTGGACTCAAGTGCTACTCTCTTGCACTAAAAGGAGATGGGGTTTTTGAGTGAAAGCAGAATAAAAATTTAAAGCTGTGCAGTATATTTTATATGAAGGAAACTAGACTGGTTTTTTTCAGAACCTGAGTCTGAGTATTCTTCATTGAAATTTTTCTAACAGCAATGGACAGCCTGAAGAACCCAATTCTCTCTGTATATATGCAGTTCTCTGTATACATACCACCAGCACTCCCTATTATTTGCCTGTTTTATTTCCATAATTTAGGATTCCTCTTGCCCTGCCTACCCCTGGGTTCTCTGAAGTATGTGCATGGCATGATGTAATGATACACCAACAAAAAGAAGGACTAGAGAATTTCTGCACTTCCTAAGGAGTATCACTCTGGGAAGTACAATCAGCCAGGAAAAATTCCCTGGTCCAAAGGTCAAAAACAAACAAAACAGTCCCTTCTCAGTAGCAGCCATCACATAATGATAGCTTGTTTGTGCCCTGCCTAAGCCCTGCCCACATCAGGAGAGCACCAGAGAGCAGGACATCGCCTTGCTCAGACCTGATGTCTGACACTGGACCCAGCTTCCTTCCTTCCTTTCCCCTTCTCCCTGCCAAGCCAGGGCCCTTCCAACACACCCCTTTATGTTGTGCAGGAGTGGTGTGTATAGGAAGCAATTAACTCCCCACAGCTGTTCTAATTCCTACAGGATGGAGAGACAACTGTAGTCCCTTTTCTAGCCAGCTTAAGGATTAACTCCTTTTTCCCCAGTGTCTCAAGGGAGTGTGCACACTCTCAGGAGTTAGACTACAGCTCTGAACTTATTTGACAGCTGACTTTCAGCAACAGTCTCACATCTGAAGGGCTGTCTGTCTTTAAACAGAACGTATTATCAATGCGAGATTAAAAACTAAGTTCTGTGTTTAGACTCATTATTTTAGATCTACTTAAGCAAATAAAATCATGTCCTGTAGCGATTAACCAAAAGCATAGAAAAGGAAGTTCACATTGTAAAATATTATTTTTTATGCAAGTGATTAATATATAATTGAATGATAATATTGCAAATAATAATAATACATGGCACTTATATAGCACCTGCCATCTGAGGATCTCAGCACTTTTCAAACAGTTACAAAATCTCACACATGCTAACAACATGTCTTATGATCTTTCCTGCCTAACCTTTCAAAACTTTACATGCCATATGAGCGTGTTAAAACCAGGAAATGAATATGCCTGTGACTTCACAGAATTGGACATGGGTTTAGGTCTAAATCTGGTGCAAATATGTGCCCACCCTAAGTGAATCTGGCCCCAGCGTGGCTACAGTTAGGATATTATTGGGGTGAGGTAGATATGTGTGCATACATATTTAATTACTATCTGAGTTTTCATTCATTTAAGGAGTGTCTTGGTTCAAGGAAAGGAGAAAACTTGGTTCAAGGAAAGCAAAAGAACTTGTACCACCAAAAGTTATCTTTACCTTATTCTGCCTGAGACACACACACACACAAAAGTCTGTCCAAGTTAGACAGAAGATTCATTAATGTGCCCTTGATGCAGTCTCTACCACAGGTGCTCACATAAAGCCCAGCCAGATGTAAAATCTAGATCAGAAGTTAAATTTCCTCCTGCAGGTATGTTGGCAAAGGCACTTGTTGCAGAGCCCCACACATGTACACCTGATTGGTGACTGTGAGGAGTTGTAGGTGAATGATGAAGCTGCATAAAACAAAGATTAACAGATCCAACCCATGTGCTTGGCAGATACATTAAAGTGTTCAGATTGCCATTATATACAGGGTTTGGAAAATGCAACAGTAACTCCTGTCAAGAGGAATCAAGAATCAAACAGGACAGACCCTGGTGCTCAGATTCTCATATGGCCTTAAAAACATGTACTGGCTGAAAAGGGACAGTGGTGGCTTATGGATATGGCACCAGCTTAGGAACTTGAGGAGTTGGGATCGATCTGTAATATGGCCAGTGATCACCTCTGCCACCTCACTTAAACAGGTTCTCTACATAATTCTGCTTCTTTCCACCTCAGAGTAAACTGTCATTATAAAAACAAGAAGTATTTCTAAGGCAATATTTAGTTCCATTAAGAAGCAGTTTCTAATGATCTGGTGATCCATGTAACACAAGGAGACCCGGGTAATGAGAGTACAAAGACTACAACTTCCTTCCTTCCTTCCTTCCTTCCTTCCTTCCTTCCTTCCTTCCTTCCTTCCTTCCTTCCTTCCTTCCTTCCTTCCTTCCTTCCTTCCTTCCTTCCTTCCTTCCTTCCTTCCTTCCTTCCTTCCTTCCTTCCTTCCTTCCTTCCTTCCTTCCTTCCTTCCTTCCTTCCTTCCTTCCTTCCTCCCTCCCCTCCCCTCCCCTCCCCTCCCCTCCCCTCCCCTCCCCTCCCCTCCCCTCCCCTCCCCTCCCCTCCCCTCCCCTCCCTTCCCTTCCCTCTCAATACTCTTCCAGAGACATTTAATCCTCTTCACAGTAAAGTCTTGACTGAAAATTCCAAATAAAGCACCTACTTCTAAAAATCACGCTATCCAATCAGGGACCAGAAATAAAACAGGTGAACTGTCATACACAAGGAATAAGTTAAAGTAAATAATCATAGTGTTCAAATTGCAGATAATTCATAGGGTACAGTTTGCTCACAAAAATAATTCAGCAGACAATTACAAATAATGATCTAATTTGGGAAAATCACAATCAGCTTGTGTGCATTACATTTACAGAAGAGCTGAATTTGCTGGGTGCAATATTTGTTATGAAGAGTTCAACCATCTCCACTATTTACTTCACAGAGTAGCTAAATCCAAAGAGCACACAGTGGAAACCACTGCAGAAGGGAAATATTTACATATTATCTATGTTAGAAGTGTGCAATGAAAGTTGGAGAGAATACACAGCTAAAAAGGCATGCTAATCGCCCTGGAAGTCATAATGCAAAATTAGCATGCAATAGGTGCTAAATGGCAAGCAAATAAATGCAGACATGTGACAAAACCAGGCCAGAAAATTCCAGATCAGTATCTTACTTCCTCACTGATAGTATTTATTTCATGGGTAGGGGAATAATGTTGTTACTGTTGTTGTAAGGCATAGACCAAAATTCCAGATTCGTTTGGCTTACACACACACAAGGGTCCTAATTTCTATCCCTCAGAGACTGACTGATGTTACCAGGTTCATACTAGAACTTGATGGAGTGCAAGATGTTTGGGCATGACTATGCAAAAATCTGAGGATTGCCTTAATATTTTGAGCCCAATTTAGCAAAACTGAAATATAATTACATTTCACAGTAACCACATTTTGTTTTGGTTCTTCCAGAAGACAAGGCAAGAAATGGAGCAGGATTACACAGACACTGTTAGGAAGTCAGACTTAACCCTCTGTTCTGGGTGAATCTGTCCTTGTTACATTTTGGGATCTTTCTTTGCAGGAGCTTGTCCTGTCTCATCTTCCCTAAGAGCTGTCAAAGTACATCTTCCAGACCAGAATATTCACTTCTGACCTAGCTTGGGCCAAGTTTCAGACCAGAGAATATTTATTAGACAGCTTCACAGTTCTAAACAATCTCACATTGTTCCACAGCTTTAAGTAGGGAATTTCTCATGAATAATATCATGTCTCAATTTCACAATCCCTATTATAGACTTTATTTATAATGCCTTGTGGAAAAATATTCTTAAAACAACATTGAAGAAAGGAGCTTAAAATGAACATATGTTGAAGTGAATAAATTATAACATTTCTTGTTCTCCTTTTTCCCCTTATTTTGTTTGCCATGTTTTGGGACCAATCCCATTCAGACCAGGTCCAAATAAAACTGAATAAAGATTTAGGAGGCAGTTTGAGATCAATCCCATTTTAGCAGCACTATTCTTACCACACCAGGATGTTATGTAGTTTCATCTTTTTCTCTTTTTGAACATTGGCCATCGTTTCAGCCTGCCTGCTCTGCTGCATGGAATTTGATATGCAAGTCGCAGAAGTGTCCCAGATTTGGTTTTGCCCAAAAAAAGTGAGTTTTTTAAGCACCCCATAGCCACAGTATTGATATTTCCTACACCATATGGTACAGGAATTCTCAGTGGGAGTTGAGGCAGTAGAAAAATCCTGGGTGAGGCTGCATGAAGCTACAAACACCATTTGAAAACTGAGTTGTCTCACCACTCTGACCAGAGAGTCTCCACAAACCACTAATAAATGTACTCCAGACCACAGCTGGGGAAAGGCTGAGATAGACAAATCATTTAAAAACCAGAACATGCTCTCCATTCACAGGGCTTTCTTTAAAGGGGAATGAAAATGAGGCACAGTGTCTGACAAAGCATTTCCTTTAGACAATACAATACTTACTTTTAATTTATAATCCAGTTTACTTGGCAAAAATTACTTTTCCTCCTCATTTCACTGCTATGTACTTTCTTGCCTCTACAGGGAGCCAGCTGGTCACCACTTTCTGCCCTAGAGGTAGCTGCTTTTCACTGGTGCTTTATATTGTTGTGAAGTGCTTAGGGATTTACAAGATGGAAGACACTATAAATGTGAGAAATTGTGGAGCTTGTTAACGTTATTACAAAACTTCCACTTTGTATTAGTCAAATCTTTTCACAGCCACTTTACCACTGAAGTCATCAAAATGTCATCCATCCTTTCAACTAGGAAAGAGGGCTCACCAGATTCATTTAAATGGCATTATCCATCCTAAAATTCTGTTCAGTTTGGATGACTGATGCCTGCACCCAGTTTATTCCCAGTTTTGCTTATGCTCTGCAAATTTCAAACAATACAGAATTTGAAATCTCCCTGAAAGCAATGTTGATTAAACCCAGTCAAATACAACTATACCATCATTAAAAAAAAAAAAAAAATCCAAAACCCAACCTGAAAACAAAGAAACTTCAAAAAACCACCCCAGGTTGTTCGGACAAATCCATGTCTTAATTACTCTTTACTTCTCTCTAGATCTTGCATGTGTCAAAACATGAATGAAAAAATTTGATTTACAGCTCAGGACACCATAGACAAAAACAATCATTAAAGCATATGCACGTACACAAAACCTTCATCAGCTTAAGTTAGTCCAAATGGTCCAGTGAGGAAACAAAAAATTAACTAATTCATTGTGTGAGCAGCCTGCTGGTCATTAGCAGCTCTACAGAATGAGATGTCAGTTTAACTAAAACATTATTGTTGAAGTAAAAAAAAAAAAAAAAAAAAAAAAAACCACACAATTATGACATTCAATTATTCTATTAAGTGAAATTAACTATTCTTCTTGTTCTTTGAAAAGAGCAAGATAAAGCACAGGATCCAAATAATTAGGTCAGCGGCAATGAATTCTGAAGAAAAGCTGTCTAGACTTCTATTTTCGTTTTTCAAATTTGAGTGGTTGGGTTTTGTGTGCATTTGCTGCTTTGAATTCTCAGGGTGGTCACGTTAATAAGTTTGCCCCAGCAGGTAGAGTGAAGCCTGGATCAAGGTGTGGCGTTCCCGCTTTGATGTCGGCTGTCACGCTCAGCTGCCTCTCGATCTCTTTGGCTGCCATCAAGTCTGTTGTTGTGGGAGACCAGGTAAACCAGGGCAGTTCTGCTGTGTGGCACAACTCAAAGGAGGGTCACTTCAGGTGTGCTCTGAGGGGTTATGGTCCTCAGCAGCTAAATGTGCAAGGAGGCCACAACTTGTAACAAACTTTTTTTTTAAAAAGGCATTGATTTTCACTGGGCTTTTAGCAGAGGCCACAGAGTGTTAGAGCAACAGCAATTACTGAGGTCTGTTTGTAAAAAGGTCCTGCAAAGGGTAACTATACAGTGGAATGGTAATGGTGGACCAAGATAAACAGTGAGTTGGCAGGTATTTAGAGAATTAGAAGCAAAGTTCACAAAAAGGTTATAGAAGAAAGGTGTGTGAGGGGGCGGAGAGTGTAATAAGGCTTTCTTCAACTGGGAATTTGCTGGACATTCCAGAAACAGAACACTTTAAAAGCAATATTTTCCCAGCTTTTCTGTTCCTACAAACACTAGTAACTAATAGCAACTGTCTGCAAAGTAAGATGCAAAACTGAATGAGCAGTTAAAAAGGAAGAATGCAATACTAGCCTTTCCTGGAGCACAGGGAGGTCTGTTTCAAAGGGAAGCTCAGTAGGTGCAGTCTATTATTTATTAGTGTGACTAATGCGAGGAACTCCCATGGTTCACACAAGGAAGTTCTTCCCTGCTTATCTCAACATTCTGTAGGATAAAACCTTTCATGCTTGTTGTCCTCAAATGTCAAAAATGTTTTCATCTGAAAAAGAGGGTGGAAACCAAGTCTCATCCCAGAAGCTGAATCATCACACTGTATTTCTGAGATGGTGCTATGATGTAAACTGTGACTGCTCTCAGCAACATTGAATGCTGAAAATTTAAAAAATTCAACATTTTAACACAAATGTGAAAGCTTCTGTTTACCAAAGACTTCATCTCTTGCTCTTATTTTCTAGTCTTTACCCAGACTGGTAAACTGATAAAAATTTTGAAATGACAACTGAATGAGTATGAGGGACTTCTGAATTTGGTATTTTACTCTTAAAGAAAGTAACAGGATGAAAATGAAAAAAATCTAGCCAGTAGCCTAAACCCTTTCTAAAACTAAATACCAGAGCAATGCTAATGCATTTCTTCTATTCTGTCAAAGCTGCTACCTTGAGACAAACATACAGTTAAGGTCAAGAGCAGCCTTACAAGGCTGCCTGAAACAAGCATGCACATTCATCCCATGCCAATAACTTCTGAGGCTTTAGGGAGGAGTATGAGCTGCCACGTACAATCCAAATTGGAACTCATCTTGCTACATGGCTTTTTGGCAGCATGGTGAACAATACCAGTGGTCACAATAAAGCCTACAATTTGAAAACAAGGCTGAAAAGGCTGCAAACACCAGTCAATTTATTAATATCTTCTGAGGTTGCATATGGTAAACCAAGGAATTGTCTGCTACCCAACCTCAAAGTCCTGCACATGGAGGCTCCCTCATTTCATAATTGCTTCATGCTCCTTATCATGGGACCTACAGTTTTACATCCTCCTGCTCCATGGCTCATGCAGCTTGGACTGTCAATTACTCATTTTGCATTTAGTAATTTCATTTTTACTTTTCTACAAACCCAGGTAGTCACTTGGGATTGGTGTAATGGGAGATCACTTAGTATGAGAGGGGTTGTGCTATACAACATGTGGAAGTGAATCAGATGGTGCAGCCCTGACATGGTGTAGCAATAAATGAGTTTCCAGATATTAGAGAGGTATGAAACATTAGATTTTTCATCAATTTCTCAAGAAAATGCAACAAAGTTTTCTACAAGGAAAAAAAAGTGTGTCATTAAGGCAGCTTTAAAACATATTTTCAAAAGAAAATTAACATTTCAAAGGTGTAGACAATTCATATCTAATATTAAGAACTGAGAATAATATACACCATTGGCTTAGAAACCATGTATCCATCAGCAACGGCTTGTAGGAAATGATCCCATGATTCAGTGTGAGATGAGAAGATGTCACAGAGCATC
The DNA here is from genome assembly GCF_052056855.1 of Sturnus vulgaris. NCBI lineage: Eukaryota > Metazoa > Chordata > Aves > Passeriformes > Sturnidae > Sturnus > Sturnus vulgaris. The sequence goes on from NC_142248.1 coordinate 35,837,417, forward strand.
ATGTAGTAGTGCAACACCACTTTAGTTGTTTGTTATTTGATGCATGTTTGGAGTAAACTGCCAAGAGCTCTCCAGCAAGCTTCAGCCACAAGATACATAGAACTATTACTGTGGTCAGTTCAGTTCCTGAAGTCTATAAGTAATCTTATTTGTACTTTTTTTTTTTTTCCCCTTGTGGACTGTAAGTGTTCATTATTTTATCAATGTTAACAATGGAATAGATGAGTAAAACTTCCAGAGGCATCTAAATGACTTAAGGACAATAAATCCCATTGGCTTTGGATTCTAAGTCAATTAGATGCATTTGAAATTTTTACCTTTTATCTGCATGCTTCATTAGTCAGATTTATTAACCAATCATTTAGGAAGGAAAAGGCCAGAGCAAAAGGATCCCCAAAGTGTAAAATTTACAACACTGCTATCTATCCTCACCAATTGCCCAAGTTTAATTCTCTAATTTAATTCATTAATTAAAGAATATGCTAATTGACTGAAAAACCCAGGCAGAGGTTTTTCTCTGAGCTCTTTCCCGTTGAGAAAAACGGATCCCAGTTCCTAACAAAATACACATATCAAGCATAAGGCCATTGAAATTCTTTTCAGATATGAGCTCATGTTTAGCACAGGAGTACTTATCCCTATTGAATATACTATTTCACCTGAACTTTCCCAAGAAATATGATTTTCATACTTTGCATTTCTCATCAGTTCTCTGGCCCATTGCATTCCATTGTCAGCAAGTTTATTCCAAATATTTCATCCTGAGTTATTTTCCACTCATTTAATTTCACTCATTTTACTTGATCTCTATGCTCTAGTGCTACCTAAAATAATTCCTCAACACTTTTGCCAAGACTGAGCCAAATGGACAAAAAGCCTCAAGGACTAAGAAAAGCATCTCTGCAGAGCTGAGTGTTTGTGCTTCACTGTAATTCCTTTTTCCCATACAGCTGACATCTCTGCAGGTAGCTTTTTTGCCTCTGGGCAATAGGGTCGTAGGTTCATAGTACAGCAAAGGGGGAAGGCTGGAGAAATTCCTTTCCTCTTGGCCCAACACAGCTATGCACTGTATTTCTCTACTGTTCCCATCTGCTACATAAACATTTAATAGCCCTCAACTGTGCTGAAAAGCTGATAAATTCTGACACATTGGCCCATTTTCTCATTTAAGACTACGGTATGAGATAGTATGTGGCCTTTTCAGTGAGAGAATGCATTCAGGTCCCATCCTTATTTTTAATATGTTTTCAATATAAAATCTTTCTGATTCAGAGACAAATATCTTACAGAAACTATTGACCTCCCACTCATGATAAAAAATAAATCAAACCCAAAACATCATTGGGATTATTTGCCTATGAATATTTCTGTCTATTTACAGTAGATCAGAATTAGTAAGAGAGATAGAATGGAGGTTTTATATCATCAATTTAACATTAATTACCTAAATCTCTTTGAGGACATGTAACAAAAAGCCCCCGACATTTGTGTCACAAAGATTATTATAACATATTGCCAAGTCATAGCATTGCTGCACTGGTTGATAGAATTCAAATTCAAATCCAGGCTAAAGATGCTACAGCTGTCACCCTTGCCCAGAAAAGCCCTCTTAGGTTCAAAAGTTAGCCTTCCTCCTGCCTGCCTCCCCCAAATCAGCTCCTGATCCCTGGAGATTACTAATCCCGACTTCTCTGCACATAGTTGACAGGAAGAATAAAGCTATTGTGCCTTCCTAATAATTCAGGCTAATCACATATTTATAAAAGAAAATTAGGCAGAAGTGATTAACTCCTTCCAGTTCAGCCATTGATAGTATAGAGTTTATAAAGAGGCAGCTGGAATAGCTTTAAAATGTGTTTAAATTTTAACACAGTGTTATAAAATAATAAATGTTTAAATAACTATGTTTTGGTTTAGCCTAGTTGCCCAATATTGTACCACTGTCACCAAGGAAACATGGAAAAGGGAGGTGACAGAGGCTTGTGTTTTGGATGCATGTAGTCAATCTGAAAGTGCAGCTATAGTGCTTGGCAGGTCCAGTTCAGGTGTCAACCCTTCTGAAGGAAAAGCGTGTTGCAAACAATTGAAACAGAAAATTCATGTATGATGTGATTCTTGTAGAATATGGCTTGAATCCATGCAAGTCTGGAAGGATTCCCATGCTTGTTTTTTGTGAGTTTTAAAATGCTATGAATTCTAGAGTGATTCTGCATGCACTGCAATGCAGAACAGAATAATGGCTGCTACCCTTCAGAGTTTGCAGTCCCTCTCAGTTCAGTATTAACAAAGTACAGGTAGACCTAAAAATGACAAACCAGAAAAGTCTCAAAAAATCCAGAATCTAGTGAGTTGTCATGGGCTTAAACAATAGCTGTTCCCTCACCCCTGTTTTCCTGGTATTCCCTGCATCTCCCACAGAGATATTGATTCACTCATGATTTTCTCAAGTTCCCATTTGAGGAGGGGCTGGGCAGTGCCCAGTGACATCAATGTGTAACAAAGTCACAGGCACACAGCACCTTTCAAAGAAAAAAATCAATGTTCCAGCAACTGTGGCTCATGGCATGAAAGGTCCTCTATCAAGGGAGCAGGAAATGGCATATTTAAAGAGAGAAATATGCTAGAAGAAAATTATTGCTGAAACCACCCTCATATTGTCCTGTCCCTAACAGCAAGCAGTTTAAAACTGTGCCTTCTCTGCAGTAACACAAAATAAAGTAAGATGAATATTGTTGTTTTTGTTGAAAATCTTTACTTTTATCTGGCACCACACATCATGAGTATTGTCAAAAATTACTACCTTTTAGATTCTTCCCTATATTCTTACAATCTGTTAATCCAGGAAATAAATGATGAAAACTTTACTAATTCTTTGAATATTAACTTTAATCTTAGTCAAAATAGAATGAAAATACAGTATTTCTTTGGTAATCATAGCGTGTTTCAGGAACTTCCTTCCCTTTGACCAAACTCCATCTTTATTTCAGCTTTATTGCTGAAACTGTTATTTAGGAGAGGGGGAAAGCAGGAATGATAGACGACCTAAAAGGGCAAAGAGTCCAACCATATTCAGAATTTCTGCTCATAGCAAGGGAGAGCTGAGGCTGTGGATGCAAACATAGGGCCCTATTGGCAAGGGTAGGATGTTTGTATGAGATGAAGGTTCAAGTCCTTACATTTTGAAATGCCTCTATTTCACACTGCATTAGCAGAAATATGTTGATATCTTTCAAATATACTGAAATTTCTGATTTTCAGTCTAATTTCAGAATAAGATTTGCAGCACTATATTTCATCCTACCTGTTTTATCACTGGCCAGAATTATAACATTTCTCCAGTGGTATTTAAGATAGAAACACAAAGCTCTGAGAACCTACCTCTAAATCAGGATATGTTTTTTCTGGGAAAACCTGTGTATTTCTAATGAAAGCTAAAATCAGTGGAAAAAAAACCTGATAGAATTCTAATGCATTTTGGCCTGCAGAAATAAATCTCATTTATCCTGAGCAGATAATGGGTTAAAAAAATGGTTCAGCACTGTTTACCACTTGTTCTGACACCATTTGAACAATGGATTGTCTCTTTCATTTGTTTTCCTTTTTCAATCATCTCAGAAGGCTGAACTCATGTGTGAATGTATTCTTCCTTGGTCTTTGTACTTCTCTCTCTTCTTTCCTTCTCTCTCTTCTTTTCATAGAACCATGGAGAATGCTTGTCATCCATCTATTGGGTTGTTTGCTCATAAACATAAATGGCTTTAAATTGAAAGAGAGTAGGTTTTGATTAGAGATTAGAAGATAGTCCTTACACAGAGAGTGGTGAGGTACTGGAACAGGTTGCTCAGAGAAGTTGTGGAAGCCCTATACCTGGAAGTGTTCAATGCCAGGCTAGATGGGGCTGTGAGCAACCTGGTCTAGTGAAAAATGTTCCTGCCTGTGGCAGGGGTTGAAAGCAGATGACCTTTAAGGTCCTTTCCAACCCAAACCATTCTATGATTCTATAATTCTCAAAAAAAAAAAAAAAAAAAAAAAAGAGATTCCAAAATAAAATATAAAAACTAGAAGCTTACAATGACCTCTTAGTATGAATGAGCAGAAGAAGAAAGTGAATGTTGAGGAAAAATGTCTTGTTTACAAACATTTATCTTCAATTATTAAGTATTTATGGAGGAAAATAGCCGTAGATACATGATTGGCAAATTGGCTTATGTTTAAATAATGTGTCTAAAGTTTGACTGAGCATGGAAGTTCATCTTTAAATAAACAAATGGTACCATAATGTTACAGTCATGAAATATAAACAAGCTGCAGTCATGGTATCTGCCTGCCACACTAAAGTTGTGCAGAAACATCTGAGTTTCCTTAAGCTCCTTCAGTGAACTGTAAAGAGGTTTGTATCAAGGAAAGTCACTGAAGTGTGTTACACTTACAGCTTTTTCTTTCATTGCACCTCAGTTCCAAAATCTGCTAGTGAACTGAGGTTGCTGGGAATGGAAATAAAGGAGCATTTCCTAACATTATCTGAAAACCAAGTAACGTTATCTCTCAAACACATCCATTCTTCAGCACTCATTGTGGAACCACACATAATGTGCCTCAGATGCAATACCCTCTTTGAGGCTCTGGAGACAGCAGCAGAAAGAGGCAGGTGAGCAGGGAGTTTTGTTTGGCTGATTTGCTGTGTTTGTTTCTGTTGCTGAGCCCATAATCACAGTGTGAACTGCTTGCAGCTGTCCATCTGTCTGGTCACCATCCCTCATTCTAGCGCATTTGGATTGCCAAGCATCTCATCCCTATTTTGCTGTTGTGAGGACTGATAGTCACAAGAAGATTTTCTATTTACTTTTTGGAAACGTCATGGTAGAAAGGTGGTGCATGCAAATCTGAAAAGATTTGGACTTGGTAACTGTGTTGAGAAAAATATTCTAAAATAAATGGATTAATGCCTGCTAGCTCATAACCAGATTTGTCCTATGACCAGTACGGTAAGAGGGAAGCTGCAGACTTTCTTCAAAGGATAAATATTACTTGCATGCTCAGCAATGTAGGACTTGGGAAAGAAATTCCCAAGAATTCTGCTTCCTCACATGCCCTTTCCCTCTTCTAAACCTTGCTCCTGTAGCAGATGTAGCTACCAATCCACTATTACCTACCTACTTATGTCCATGGCTTTGATCTGGGCAACAGTGAATGATTTGAAAGTGTGAAGAACACAAGGAATCAGATCTGAAGCATTTTAAGGACTTATCAGACCACATGGCAAACAATGGAGTGTGCTATGGAAAGCATTTTTAGCTGGGGAATGCAGATGAGAAAACATAGGGATCAAGCAATTAAAAGCCTTGATTCCCCCCTCCCACCTCCAGCATATGGCAGGAAATTGGACCAGAATCAAGTGATGTCTCTCCTTGGTGGAGTCTGACTTCTGACCTCTAAGACAATGGAGTCACAAGCTATCCTGAGGCTTGATTGAGAAGCCACTTCAACATTTCCATAAGTCATTCTGCCATTGCAGATCTGTCACAATTTTGTCATAAAGTTTGCAGAATTCTGTTGACATTGTGTCATCTCAATAAATGCAAAGGGAAAAAAAATGAGTCGGGGCAGGTGCGAGCACAGATTTCAAGTCTAATGCGTGGGCTGCTGCATGTCTTCTGACATAATCTAGGCTCTCATACTTGATGTTTTTCTGGAGCCGTGGTGAACTCTTCCATCCTTTAAAACGATCAACCTCATTTGACTAATTTGAGAAGAAAAAAAAGAAAGAAAAACACTTCACTTCCCCTCTCAAAGCATCCTCGGCCAACTTGGATCTTTAAAAAAAGTAACTTAACGATTTGGGGCCTGGCTGTCATTTACATGAAGGTCACTTCACACTGATCTGGCTGTGTAAATGGGCCATAAGTTACTTCTACACCCACTTGAAAGACCTCTTGTGCTTGCCAGAATGATGTAAAATAGCCTCAATGTAAGTGAGAATTCAGGCTCTTATTTTTAAAGCACTATCCCTTTATGGCAATGCATCAGTCAAGCACATTATATTCCACTCATTATCCTAATGGAAGCCTGAAGCTTGCAGAAGGCAAACAAAATGGCCACTGACAGTATTATAGCAACAACAGCCAGGACAGGCATGTTCCACTGCAGAAGGACACACAGCTTCCAAAATACCTCAATAACCCAGCAGTTTCTAATACCTGACTAACTCTATTGACTACTTGCTTCAACACATCATCACACTGGCAATTTCAGGCCCCTCTTATCATGGGAAGGTGCAACGCACCAAGATGCAAGCCTTCTGAAGGTCTGAAGGTCAGACCTTTCCATGACTGCAGCCTTAGGGGTTGTGCTTCTCCCGTGCTTGGTCCAGCTGTGGTGGGATGGTGTTTGTGCCACCAAAGGGACCACGCAGGAGCTAAGAGCTGCAGCTACTGCAGTCAGCAGTTGAGTCCAGAGCTGAGAGGCTGCTCATGCCCTTCTGTACACCAGCAGCTCGGTGTACAGAGCTGTGGGGCTCAGTTTGCACCCAGGCCTTGTCAGCTGTGATGGTGCCTTTGGATTACGCTTCATAGGAGCAAAGCTGAAATTACTTGTATGGGATGGGGTAATGAATAAGCAGCAAACAGGGAGAAGCTTCAGAAACTTTGGAACTGATGAGATTTTACACCAACATGAATGGGTTTCATTGCTTTTTACCTTACCCTTCAGTCATCCATCTGGTGGTATTTGAAGAGAGATTTAATATTCTTTGTAGAAGTTGCATTTGTGACCTGAATGCTTTGTGTGAGAAACAGAACGAGGTAAGTTAGGAATGAAATACAAAAGGCAAGAATTGAGAAAATAATTTGTTTAGGTAGAGTTTGGTGGCTTCATTGCATTTCAATGCACTCTAAACCCCAAAGAGAGCTCAAAGGGGTTAGAAACAGAGAACTCAAACTGAATTGTGTGAAACATAATTTGAGCCCAGTCCAGACTTCAGTTTTGTGGGCCCTGGGAGAGCTAACACATTCAGATCCCCAGGCAGATGCCTCCCAAATCTCCATCACTAATCCCCTAGAAGCCTTCTGTTATTCTCTCATCTCCATCAGGCTGAAACAAACCTTCTCACCTTCGTGTAGCTCCCAAAGCAGGCAAACCCAAATTGTCTCTTAACTTTTGGAAGGAGATGGCAAAAACAAAATCTACATTAACTAGTTTTAATCAGTGTCTACAATTCCCACTTGTGCATTATTTCAGTCAACTACATGGTATTTAATAAAAAGATTCCATTTAATACCACCATACTATAACTTTTAAAACTAAATATTTCTATAAAAGGACACAGACAAAAAGCCAATTTGTCCTCACATGCATCTCAACCATTATGCATTTGACCTTTATTCCTCTTATTCCTAATTTAAGGTCTCTTTTTTATCCGCCTAAGCAGTGGACTTGTACAAATCAGATCTAATTCCCTTAGAAGTACTTATCAACCAGGGAGTTGAAATGGGGTGGGACACGGGGATCTTGTGTTCTGGGATAGCACCCTCTGCTCCCTCCCCAGCAGAACCACAAAAACAGCCCCAGCTGGCCCTGCTCAGATGCAGGACTTCTGGAAGCAACAAGCAGTCCTGGACACTTTTGCCTTTACATATATTAAAACTAGAGATATTTTTTTAAATGTTGAGTGGAAGTGCAACATCAGCTTCTTATCCTTCTTTTGGCTGAGAGGTCCCATGAACAAGCCTCAGCTCTCTTCTGGGACAGGATGCAGAGACAGATATGACCCTCCAGCGTTCTTTTCAAATATCCAGAGGATATTTTAAAAACATAATTTTGTCCTCTCACCTTAATTTTTTCACCTGTTTTCCAAATCTGGGACTCCAAATCAGCTTATTCCAAGGAAACAAAGTTCTGATTTTACTGACAGTTTTCTCTTACTCAATTTACCTGCTGCTATCTCTGTTATTGTATCCGTTCCTGTTTTTCAATCAAACACCCAAACAGCCAGCCTCCCAAGGACACACCACTCCAGATTCACTTACTGTCATGACTTAATAAGCTCCAGCTCCAAAAGGTGTTTTTCTCATGAGATTTTTTGAATCAAATAAGTGTCTTCTTTCCTGCAAGTACTGCCATGATTTGTAACTTCACCTGTCATAGTTCAGACTAAGGGGCATCTATCTCTCTGCACAAACAGAAATCTAGTGAAAAAACTAAAAAAAACCTCTGCTACTCGTGCAGCTGCTAGGACCATCACCCAGCCAGGAATTAGCAGCAGACTGCACAAAACAGCAGGAAATAAAGTTAGTGCTGATCACAGCAAATTCCAATGCCAACAAAAAATAATGAACAGGGCATACCCTCATCACTTCCGAGGTGAGTAGTGCTAACTATCACTAAGATCTCACTGGAGGACATTACACTCTGTTTTGCCTCTTATTCCGTGCTTTCTGCCCACTGTTCGTCCATTCCTTTTTTGGGACAGGACAGAATGGGACAGGACACGAAAGGACAAGACAGGGTAGGATAGGACAGAACAAGTCAGGTCTCATAGCCAATTAAACCCTGTTATTTATGCCACAATGCCTTTGAATCTTTCTGCTGGTAAATAAAAAAGTTGTTAAATTACATTTTTCTTCCATAAAGGTTAGCCATAGGTGGACAAAGGTGAGTTAATTCTAATATTGGAAGCTGAGTTACACATGCTATGCACACACACATGCAAAAAAAAAAACCTCATTATTAAATCACAAAGCAATTAAAAAATTAAAAATTTCATAAGACCCCACATAAAAGAAATACAAGTGTTTAATGATGGATTATAAAGTGAAAGTGAGAAAAAAGTAAAAGCTCAGCTGTCTCAGGGGCTTCCCTTGCAGCCTGTGATACTGATTTCTGTCTTCACCCTCACACAAGCCGCAAGAGCTAATAAATTCCTGGCTCCCCTGCCTGGGAGCCAAGGCCGATTAATATCTGCCTACTTTGTTACCTAATTCATTATGGAATAGCAGTTAATTTGATTTGATATTATTTTAATAAAATTCTGTAATATATTAGATTGTTTCAGGCTATCAAAATAATTTTCCAATTATTACGGTTACTCAAGCAAGTCTTTTTTTCCCTTCATGAGCGGCAGTTGGTCTGACTCAGAATACATTAGCTCCTACAGCTTCATCCTGGCCAGAGGAATACGAAGTATATGCATGATTACACCAGAAATATTATTGCCAGTAATGTGAGCCTGCAGATCAAGGCACAGAGTCCAGATTGATGTGCAATTACAGGCCCCCATGATGTCATGACATTGCTGATTGCTCTTCATCTACAAATGAGTTAATGCATTAATATACATATACACGGTTACACATACACACATGTGCATGCATGCATGCATGCAAGTCACTGTTATTTTCTGATCCTGATAGTAGTGTTTGAGGGGCAGCAGTACATGAAGGCAGTGGCGGAATGGTTGCTGCATCTCACAGGAACTGTGTTCCTTACTCCTGGCAGGGACAGTGCCAGTCTGGCCAGCAGGAGAGGGTGGATGACTTTTGCAAGCTGTGGGCACTGCTATTGCTTTTGACCACTTCAACAGACACCAACATAGGTATTATATTCCTACTGAGGAAATAAACGTCAGGCTGCTCTTTTCTCTTGGTTATAGCAAATGCCTAAGAGACAGAGAAAAGAAAGGACATGGGTGGAACTTGATTGAAATAGGAAAAGGCAGCCTAGACAAAAGAGCAGGTGCAAACACAGCCATTCCATTTGCAGATGCGCTGAATGTCATAACATTTCTGCCTGGGTACGTGAGAGCATCTTCGTCATATGCTTATGGGGTTGAGAGGGTGGCATACCAAACATCTTCATGGCTTGATCCTAGACCCACCAGACTGGGTCATCACGTTCATCAGGGGCAGAACTGAGTCTGCATTACTAAATGTACGGAGTGCAATCAACAGCAATAGAACTGATCAGCTGCTGTGTCTCACCCCTCCTACAGTACTTCCTCAAGGGGCTTCTCTACATGAACATGTAAAATATCTGTACTTCCATGCTGTGAGCAATAGGCTCCTAAATTCTAAATGGTGGAAGATGTTGCTTGTTTCTCAAAAATAAGAACTGATGAGACAGTAGCCTCTCTTTTAGATCACCATTCCATAAACACCCTGACACAATCCCTGCCCTCCTGAAGCAGTCTCTCACCTGCTGGGGCTCATCCCATGTCAAGTTCATGAAAAAAGTTCAGGAAGGATTGCCATCTTGCCATTCTGTTCTACCATTTCCTTGTCTGGACTGAAAAAAGAAGTGTAAGCAACTAGAGTTTAAGCTGACGTTCATTTTTAAGTGGTTTTCTGCCTTATACAGTACATCACAATTTCTTTTTCATATTCTGCTTCCAAAAGTGGTTATTCCCATTCCATTCAGTGCTCTTAGAAGAGTGGTGGCTGACCCATGGGATGTATGTCAAATATGATTTACAACCTTTTTCATGCTTCAGCAGAACTCAGCAGAAGCATAAATGGATCAGAACACACCATACATATGTGAGGAAATACAACTTCTTTTTGTTTTGGTATTTGTAAATTGCCTTATTATTTCTATTGCTTAGCTACAATTAAGAACATGAAACAGCCTTGTTAATCACAGGATGTTGCAACAGCACTTATTTTGCAAAGAGTTTATTATTGTGAATAAACTATATGCAACATCCAAGTGAGAGCACTATCATAACAAAGGTAGAGGTTGTGCAATTTTTCCTTCTGCACATTAATTTTTATTAATTTATGTTTGTATAATTTATTTGGGTGCATTTAAATTACTGAGACTAAAATGATATTTTCTACCAAAAGGATGTTAGTGAAAGATGAGATGCCTAACATGAGGCTATTTGTCCCTCTAATCCTGAGCAGCAAAAATGTTTCTAAGTTTTCCTTTTAAAATCATTACATTTTTCTACAAACAACATTTTTGCTAACCCTTAAAGGATAAAAATATAACTAAATCATTATCTTGTCACAAAATTCAAGTACACAAAAGACTCTGGAAACATTCATGGTTTTAAATACATTTATTTCCAAAAGGAAGCTTCTCATACTCGATGACTAGAAAGCTTGGCTTAAAGTCTGTCTTTCACCAATTTTTGTGGAATATGCAAGCTGTTTCATAAGAGTAATATTTTTTTAATATTAATATGTTTTAAATGTATCCATCACATTTTAAAAACAGGCAAATGACTTACAAAGGCTCCTGACTTTATCTTTTTTTAAAAATCCCGATGTCATTAATCATAACTAAAGTTTTTCAGTCACTCAGTATTAGTGATGCTGAAGTGAATTAACTAAAAGGCTTTCATGCTTCTTGATCTTATATCCCATGCCTGAAACCCTCATTCATTCAAATCTTTCTTACTCACGTAAGTTGTCCTATTGAAGTCAATGTATCTCAGCATGTAAGTGGGGTTTGAAGAGAGGGCTTTGGTATATAAAAGTGGAAAACAGAGTTGGTTCTCATGATTCTTGCATAGAAACTGGTAGGTTTACATTCTTTTCAACATCTCTAATGCATAATCATCTAAAATGATTTTAGATCCTAGAAATTGCTACAAGATGGTTATAAATTCTTTGTGTGGACAACTTTTCCATTTGGTGGTAAAACTGGAAGGCCTTATCACTCTTTTATAACTTTCTATATAATTTTTATGAAGGCAAACATAAGGCATCAAAGACTGCAGGCTAAAAACTCCCCTGTGATCCAAACCAAGTGGCAAAATTAAGTCCTGAAAAAGTTAAGAAACACATCTGGTTTATGGTCTGCTTAGGCGACTTGGCCTGAGAACATAGCACAGGAGTAGATTGATGCAGAATAAGGCTCAAATTTAATAATCAAGCTTGGTTACTGAATACAGCTATAAAGATGGATAAAATGAAAAGTTTGTATTACATGTCTCCACTCATCACGTAACAAAAGAACATGAAATAAGGGGACGTTTTGAGACGAAAAGAATGGTCTGTGCTGAAAAGGCATCAGATGTAAACAATATGGGATAAGACTTTAATGCAACAATAACCAAGGAAGAATGTGGTGTCCATTGCCTGGTAAAAGGAAAGAGACCTTAGGTCCAAGCAGCTGTCACTCTGTACATGTGCTTCTTTTTATGCAAGTGACACAAGATCACAAAATCCTTTGTTACTTGGCTTCCAGGAAAGAGCTCTGCCAGCATATTACCATTGTGGGATCTCTGTTCTCCACCCTTCTTCCTCAATCCAGCCCTCTTCCCTCGGGGTAGTCATCTTCTTGGATGGCCAGCAGAGTTAGTTTGGTAATTCTCTATTCTTCTTGTCCTTCTCTGATCAGAAGTCCTGCAGTACAGTCCATCTCGAATGACATACAGTAGAAGGGAAAATTTAATTGAAAAATTACAAACTATGCTACTTCAATAATTATTATTATATACACTGTTTGTCTATTGCATCTGCTGTGAGTCACAGGACTGAAAATCCAAGAGGCAGCAATAACCCTGGGATCCTCAAAAGTTCTTTCTTTGAAGGAAGTTTGAATTACAGGAGCTGGGATATGGAGATTCCCTGATAGAGGGGAAAATCCTGAAAGTGATATAACCCTGGGGAAATGTTCTCATAATAACTGATGACAACCCCAGCAGAGAAGATTTAATGTGGTTTTATTCCATGGTTGGGCTCTCTGAATTGTTCTGTGCAAAAGTGTGGCCACGCTGAAGATTTATCTTTCTAGATATCCATCTTAGGTGCGTGCATGACTACCCACCTCAGTGCCTGAGGGTCCTGCTTTGACACGCCTAACCTGCCAGCATCCCTTCAGAACTGCCTGTCCCAGCTGGCCAGACTCCTGCAAGGTCTGTGGGCATCCTGACCTTCCAAGCATCTTTCCCTGTGAACTACTGGATAATATAACCAAGGAATATCCCCTTACTAATATGCTTCTTTCACTCTAACTGCTGTTGTACTTGGTGAAACATAAGCACTCTATAGTCTGGGCTGCTCAGAACTAAGTCCTCTTTAGCATATGAAATGGCTTGGAAAAATGTTTTAGATGTTATTACAAAGTATTCTTGCTAAGTGTCATGGTATTTTTCTGTGATTTTTGAGGTTTGTTTTGGGTTTTTTTGTTTTTGTTTTTTGGTTTTGGGGGTTTTTTGTTGCTTTTTTTTTTCTTATGAGCTTATCAGTATTTTCTTTCAGTAACTTTCTTATTATATTTCAAGAGTACATAGACTCAGTTTCTCTATTTCTCTTTTGTTGTTTTTATGAAGACTTCAAATAGATACCTATGTACAAGAGGAACAAAACTCTGAGGAGGTCAGTCAGAGAGAAAGCCTCATGCAGCATAGTGATTAATGCCTAAATTTTCTGTAGAATAACAAATATAATCAGCATCCAATAACAGCCAATAACAAATATGATCAGCATAATCAGAATTTTTAAAAATGATCAGCTGAATGGCAGTTCAGAACACATCCACAAGGAGGGAAGAGCAGAATATATGTTAATTGCTTCACAAATGTTTCCTGACTTCTGAAAAACAGAAGTATTCTCCATGTTCAGGGACTTCTATAATTAACACAAGGAAAAATGCTATGAAAACAAATGGTGCATGTTCCTTCTCCATATACTGGTTAATGGTTGAATGTGCCAGATGAAAAAATAAAAAAACTGTTATAAAAAGAAAATCAGATTTTCTCTCATGTTAAATTTTGAATTCTTAAATATAGGTTCTTAAGGAAATAACTAATTATACTGTTTATCTAAGGCTGAGGCTTCAGGTTTTAGAACATGTATATTAGAATAAAATGTACACACAACTGATTTCAGATAAAATTGTAACAGAAGCTCTTTTAGTGATTCAGAGAGAAAAAATGAATGAGGGTTAGCAGCACTGTCAAAGATTTCAAGAAAAGAAACAGTGCTTGCTCTGCCTTAGTCTTCCTGTGTTACTTTTGACGAGTCATTGAATGTTCAAGCTTCCCAGCTGTATCACAGGGACAATACCATTGCCATTTTCACATGGGTGGTTAGAGGATGGGCAGGTTGAGATTATGACCTGCTCCTGAAAGGGGCCTGCAGAACCAGTCATACCTTCAGCAGTTTGTCCTCCTACTCAGCAGAAAAGGAGAAACAATGATCCTGGAGACGAGTGGTTGCACAAGAGACATAGAAGTAAGGTAATTAAAACTCATTGGGTAGAACAGTGATGAGTAATTGCATTCTCCTTACTTAAAAAATAACTCCCTGAAGCTTCAGTTGGATCTAGGATTTTTTTCCTTTCATTAGAGGACAGCAGGTGTTGTGCTACATCTCTGTGCATTGTTAACGAATTGCCATATTTCCCCTTAAACAACGGATTGACAAAGTGATTCCCTTTAGTGCATGAAACACTTTCTGGGTCTCTGAGGTGGAGGAATATATAGATGGAAAATCAGCCATACCTGAAAAGGTCTGATTTTGTAGGAAGGTTTCTACGGAAGGGAGCAGCAGGACCTGGTTTCTTGTGGGAAGTCTCAAGCCCAGCAATGACCCCACACACATCACCTGCCAGTGACTGCCCTGATTATTTCCTTGGTGGAATAGACGACCACATGGATTTGTCAGCACCCAAATCTGTGAGTTTGGCTCAGGTAGAACAGTTGCTTTTGCCTTCAGATCAGTAAGGTCTTTTTCACAGTTTTTTCTACCAACACTGTCCTACAAGAGGAAAGATCTTGCAAGGGCTAATAGTAAATCATCTGGACAGAAATCAGAAAAAAGTGCTTGAATCCATTTCAGACATTTGTAAAGGAGCCCCTTATCAGAAAAGTGAGCATTTTCAGGACCCTCACAAGCTCTGTTTGTCTCTTAGAAATCTCCAGGTATATGGGGAATCCTTTAATTCTACTATAAGCAGTTACTGGTTTTATTATAGTGTGGCCAGCAGGAGCAGGGAGGTCGTTCTTCTGGTGAGGCCACACCTGGAGTGCTGTGTCCAGTTCTGGCCCCTCAGTTTAGGAAGGACCTTGAGACACTTGAGTGCATCCAGAGGAGGCAACGGGGCTAGTGAGGGGCTTGAACACAAGCCCTGTGAAGAACAACTGAGGAAGCTGGAGTTGTTTATCCTGGAGAAAAGGAGACTCAGGGGTGACCTTGTCACTCTCTACAACTCCCTGAAAGGTGGGTGTTAGTAGTCAGGTGGGGTTGGTCTCTTTCTCCAGGCAGAAACTGACAACCAGAGGACACAGTCTCAAGCTGCATCAAGAGAAAATTAGGTCTGATATTAGGAAAATTTTTTTACTAAAAGAGTGATCAAGTACTGGAATTGTCTTCCTGGGGAGGTGGAGTCACCATCCCTGGATGTGTTTAAAAAAAGGCTGGATGTGGCACTCAGAGCCATGGTTTTCTTGAGGTGCTAGGGCACGGGTTGGACTTGATGATCTTGAAGGTCTCATCCAACCTAACCATTCTGTGATTCTTCTGAACTTATTCCAGAGGTTATGCCGTATGTGAACACACAGATCTATGAATTAAATACTCTGCTTATCTTTAGGGCACAAACTGACATAAAGCAAATTCTCAGCTTCTTATTGAATAGGAGGAACTCAACAAAAAAAAGCAGGACTGCCAACCAAACAGGGAGCTCTTTCAACAGACTGCTACATCAAATAGTTATGTGAGAAGACAACACTCTGGAAAATATTTTTTAAATCGTTTCTTCTTAGAAAAAAATGAAAGAAAGTTATGATTTCCCTGCGGAGAATGAATAAGTCTTCTTGCCCTTCTGGGTTTGTTTTTTTTCAGCAGAGAATCTGCTTTGGAGAAATCTTGCTGCATGTATCATTTCAATTTCCTTTTAATACTTTTCCCATTTAAAAAATGATCATATAAACATGTAAAGTCACTTCACCCCTCTGTTGAGGTTATGGTGATTTGCATAGTAGTTATGGTTGTTAAAAGAGGATGGACTGAAAACAGGTTCTTCATTTTTACATTAAACATGAATCATAAATTAGGAAAATCAGAGCATAAAGAAAAAAGAAAGAAGTCCTGGAACACCTGTAGTCTTCAAAAATTAGATTTCTTATCAGTCTATTTTAGTCTCTAGTTTCTAAACTCACTTGCCTGCATAACATCTGAATGTTACATGAGAACTAATCTGTCTTGTATTGCTTTCTCAAGCTTCAACCATTCTGGGAGAAAGGGAGCTGGCATTTATCTGTATGTAAGGAAACAAGTCCCAGAAAATCTGTTCTGGTAAAAGAGGAGGTATCAGAATTTGTGATGATTCCTCATTCCCAAGAGGAATACTGCAGGCTTGTAGTGAAATTCGCACAACCCATGGAAAGACATTAACTTCAACATAATCTTATATACTCATATGACTTCAGCTGGTCATATACCAGCAGAGAGGCCTAGAAGTGAATAAGCATTAAATAAGACAGGGTGGCACCTCCACTTAGATTTCCCATATAATTTTCTTTTTTAAGGAGGTCAAGAGAATGATAATTGGGCTCAAAAGAGAATGAATAACAAAAAACACAAGGATATTTTGAGATTTGAGTTTTAAACACTAGAATGCCAGATTGTGAGCTTAGTTATAGCAGAGCATATCTGAAGTAAATCCGTTGACATAAAATGAAAACTAGAGTCACTGAAGTCAATTACTCTGGATTTAGAATGCCATGAATGAGATTAGAATTTGGCCCATGTTGTTTAAATAAGGTCAATATATATGAATGAAAACAGAAATCAAGGCAGCAGAATGCAGAGAAACTGAGGTGATAAATAGAATGGAGGAGTTTACAGATGAGAGAATTACTTAGTCTTAGAAGAATAATAAAGATTATTAAGAGGTGACAGGACTGAGATATTTAAACTAGCTGAAGATTATTATGAAATTAAGCTTGATGATCTATTTGAGTTTGTTCAAGATACCAGAACTTGAGGATTTAGGTTTAAGTAAAGTGGGAATATATATAAGAAGAATTTAAGGAAGTACTATTTTACAGAGACTGATAAAAAGATGGAAGGTACTTCATATTCAAATGTTAGAGACATGCTGCATTAATATTTAAGCAAATGCAGTAAGACTATCTGCAACCTAATGCAGTTAAGTGGTATCAGTCAGTTTTCTACTTGCAAATAACCAATCATTTTTACAGAGAGCTAATTTCCACTGATTATTTCTTCACCCGAATAGATAGATAGATAGATAGATCCAATCAAAGATCCAGAGCTTAGAGCTGCTCAGGGTTTTGGAGCAATGTCAGTTTTCACAGGGTACAGACCTGGTCCTGTGTTTTTCTTTCACTAGCAAAACTGGCAGACTCTCTGCAGCCCCAGGAGCTTGGTTGCATGCACTGTCAGGGTGGCATGAGGAAGCTTACACTTCTGCTGTCCACACATAACCTGTTTGGTGGGTAATTAAAGGATTTTAAACTCCAACACAGTCAATCTGGCACCTTTCAACAATTCAAACTGACAGAAGCAGAGGACAAAAAAGAAAGAGCACATTTAATTCTTGTTGAAGCAGAAAAAAAATAATTATGTGGAAAAGATAAATAAAACCTATGAACAGTGTATCATTGTCTTTTTTGTATCTCTGAATCACTACTGAAGAAGACAAAGCTCAGCCTAATTCCCTGCCTCCAAACATCTCCATATATAATCTTCTGCCTTCCCCAATTCATGCAGCTCTGCTATAACTCTGTTTAAGTACATTTTTTATGAGGGTAAATGACAACTGAGTCTAATCAGTGTTGTGCATGCCTACAAGTCAAAAGGTGGGCCTGGAAAAGATAAAATGAAAAAACCCCAATGGTTTACTTCCATAGTCCCACATTACATTTGGTTCTGCTCCCTTAGTTTCCCAACTCTACAAGCCTTACAAATGGGATTAATCAAGAGAAAGTTTCAAGTCACTTTAATGAATGGCAATAGGAGAGAGTGTTAATATTTTATCATTTTCTCTCGTATCAGATTATAATGTTAGACTCAGAGGAAGTATTATGTCAGGCATAGGCAAAATCTCAACCCAGTTCCTTAAGGATCACCTTTTCACTCAGATTGCAGGGCTCCAAAGTTGTTATGTGAATATGCCTCACATAACATGTTGGAAAAGTCTTGTCAAGAGGGCTTCTAAAGGGCTGCTTTTTGGTAGGGAAACATGCCATTCAGATGGAAGGTTTGAGGTTGAATTTCCCCAGGACACAAACGTTCTAGACTCTGTTGCTCACCAGCAATTACTCCAACTCCTTTAAGCTATCACCACTCCCAGATCAGTTTGAAAAATTGCAGCAAACCTGTCATTCACAGAGAAGGGAAGGGCAGGAAAGAGTGCTGCTACATGAATCCAAGCTTCATGGAGGGGGACTTGCAAGAGGGGCAGAAAAACTGAGGAGATAGTTGGGATTTCATATTATCTGCTATTATTTTCTCCTTTGTGAATATATGTTACTGCCTATTTTCTTTTGCCCCATTTGGTATTGGCTCCATCCTATTTCATTTATGCAATTAACTGATTGTCAGAAGCAGTGTCACTCTAGATTTCTCATATAACTGATGAAAAAAGCTGACTGTCTTCATAGGGAAATTCAACTTTTGTTCAGCTAGGAGGTAAACTGCACTTGTCTTTTACACCTGCACTTGTCTTTCCCCTGAGCACTTAGGAATATTACATTGGCTGTGCTTCTAAATCAAATATCTGTTATATTTCCAGTTAGACCCTTAGTGTGTGATTGCTGAGTCCAGTCCTGAGGCACCTGG
Source organism: Sturnus vulgaris (assembly GCF_052056855.1). Classification (NCBI taxonomy): domain Eukaryota; kingdom Metazoa; phylum Chordata; class Aves; order Passeriformes; family Sturnidae; genus Sturnus; species Sturnus vulgaris. The sequence continues at coordinate 35,856,169 of NC_142248.1, forward strand.
ATCTTTTCAAAAGCTGTATAATGCAGGTTTGTGAACTTGACTACTGGAACTTGACACCAAGAGTTATGTGAAAAATACCTTGCTAAGTACTTTTGTGAATCTTTCCCAGGGTCATAGAAGTTATTAGTTGAATTCATTCCACTCATAGTTTAGGTTATTATGCTAGCCACTGTAACATCTTTCTCTTTTTTAAAGTTTTCTTTTCTTGAAGAAAGAAGACTGATGCGGTTATGTGAGAAGGCTGGCTCTCTGTCCCCACCCTTGAATATTTTTTCCCACTGAGTAAATCCATTGATCAATTTCCATCAAATGGAAAATCATAAAACAGTAAGTTTTCAACGTGCTTGAAAAACAGTAAGTGGAGTAAATTAAAATTATGCTTCCAGTGAAGAGAAAAAGAAAAAAAAAATAGTTCCTTGTCGACTCTGTTTGACAATGGCCAACAGGCTAATCAATGACAGAGTGTAATGATTTTGCTCAATAGGTATAAAAAAAAAAGAAAGAACTGTAGGAGAACCTTCTACGATCTGCCAAGGAAAGGAAAGTTTGCAGGACAAAGGATTTTTATTGTCTTATATATTGAAATACAGACTGAACTTGTTTCATTACTTATGGAAGAACTTTTTTTTCTCACTAGAATCTAGTAGGTAAATATAAGAGAAAACGGTAATTGCCTAAATAAAAATAATTATCTTATCTTAAAATTTTGCTTACTTGAGATTATTTTTGGATTTGCAATTAATTACAAGGCAGCAAATACATATTTTTTTGCACAGCTCCACTTCTGTATACACAAGTTAAAAATGGAAAAATCTATTTCTTTGTAAACTACAGTTGGGAAGACAGCAAAAACAGTTTTAGGAGCATACTTAATAGATCAAAAATGTTATTATCTCTTGAGGCAAAATGCAGAACTAGTACAAACTCATTTGGCCAATTCACACTTGTTTGATATATTTCAAAAGCATGATTTTATGCTGGATCAGCTATCATCTCTCTTCCTGCAGTCATCATCAGGCCAGGATAAACACTGCAGTGTATACTCTGATTAATTTGACATAAATACTGTCAAATTCTCATACCTGAGCCAGATCATGTTTTGTATAGAGGATGATCCAGGTGTGCACATATCTGGTATTGAGCACCAAAACAAGGTTTAAACTAGATCTTCCCTCTCAGTGTAAGTAAGAAATGGTAGCCAAGTATAAATTCCTGATTATAGTTCTCCTCTGATGATGGCCAGCTTTCCATATTCGGTCCAAGTACATGAGCACTTTAGCAATATATCCATAGGATTCTCACTTTCCATTGCACTATCCCAAATATTGCACTGAGCCTGCTTTACTCCCAGATGATTATACATAATGGGCAATGTCTGGATGGAAGTGTGCTGCAGGGATTGTGAGCAAATGAGCTGTCTCAAACTTACAATGTGGGACTGCTCTACCGTTAACAGAATCTTCTGACATTATTTCAAGCAGTGAGATTATTAAGTGTCATACAGCTAAATAGGATGGGTCATTCAATGGAAATATCAGCAGACTCAGTCATATAAAAACCTAGTACCAAATGCTCTGTGTGAAATTAGCCCATATCCCCTGTAAATCTATAGAAGATTTCTTTTATTTTATATATATATATATATATATATATATATATATATATATAAATATATATAAATATGAACATTTTATGTGTGGCATGGTCAAACAATGCCAACTCTGTGCATAACTGCCTTTTCCTACAGTAAAAGGTCTCCATGCTTGGGCAGTTGTTGCAGTTCAAGAGACAAGAAGGACTTTTAATAGGCAAATAAAAAGGGGACTGGATAGTTTAAAGGATAAATGGTTACTATACAGATGGCAAGACATAGATTTTAAGAATATTCATATCATACAGCTGATAGTGAAGATTAGCCCACTTATTTATGTCTAATCAAATGGCCTATATATATATATGTGTGTTTGTATGTGTGTGTGTTTAAAGCAAATAATTTTACAAAAGGCAGAAGATACCATAATCCTAAAATATCAAAACTGATAACTAATGTCTTCAAAGAGGCAGCTGCAGATCTTGGTAAAACCTGATTCTATTTGCAACATAAACATTGTGTTTGAGGGCATGGGAACAAAATATACTCTAAGATAATATTCCCTGGAATATCCACCTACCCCACCTGGAGTACTGCATCCAGCTAAGGGGTCCCCAGCATAGAAAACACACAAGTCTGTTGGAGACAGTCCAGAGGAGGCCACCAACATGATTAGAGAGCTGGAGCACCTCTTCTACGATAAAAGGTTGGGAGAACTGGCGTTGTTGAGGCCTGGAAAAGAGAAGGCTTTGGTAATGATGGGCTTCTAATGCCTGAATAGAACCTAACAGAAAGATGGAAAGAAAATTTTTACAAGGGAATGTAGTGACAGAACAAGGGGGAATGGCTCCAAATTGAAAGAGAATAGATTTGCTGAAGATATTAAGAAGAAATTCTTAACTGTGAGGGTGGTGAGGCACTGGCACAGGCTGCCCAGAGAAGCTGTGGATGCCCCATCCCTGGCTGGATGTTGCTCTGAGCAAACTGGTCTAGTGAAAGGTGTCCTAGCCCATGGCATGGGGATTGGAATTAAATGATATTTAAGGACCTTTCAAAGCAAAGCCCTTCTGTGATTCTAATATTCTATCATTAATGTAACCCAGCTGGAACACACTGGATAACAAACACCAACTAGACAAAGTGGTGTCTTCATCTCAACCAGAGTCATCTCTTTCACTCTGTTCACTCAGTGAAAGACCAAGAAAAACAGAGAAGACGAAGACAAAGGGGGAAAGTATATTGTGGACAAAATACTGGATTATAACTGAGAGATTCTCAAATTACTCCTTGACCTATCACCAGCCTAATGTGTGAATCTGTTTTTTCAAATTTGGCTTCCTGTGCCATACCCATCTTTTCTCATTTGTTCATAGATTCTAGTGCAATGTAGCCTACACATGTAGCTAAAATCAATAACAGTGGCATAGGATAGTGTAAAATCAGAATTGTGTGCAGGAGGAAAGAAAATGTGGTATGATAGTCTGCTCTACAAAGGGGCTGTGTTCCATGAAATTAAGCTCATTAGGTATTTGGAAGGCAGGAACGAAGATAATACTAATGTAAGAAAGTTTTGATGCAAATAGTTTGATAAGATTATTTTTATCTGGAGCAAAATGGTTAATTCCTGTTTGCCCAGCCCCATCTGTAAACAACTGTTGATGTGAGATGAGCTGGGGAATTGAAGCATTGAATCTTTTAACTCATTCAGGAGGTTCTACCATTCAAAGGATGTAACAGAGCTGGATCTTATTTGCCAGTATTGCTTTGGAAACTGAGATGAAAGAAAGGATGCCTTTGTGATGAAGGGAAAGAATTATTCCTACAATTCAGGCAGTTCACTTCCAGCCTAGTTCACCAATTCCCATCTGACCTTGTGCACATTTAAGCTCAGCCTCTCAGTGTGGGAGCCAAAGTTTCCCTGTGGAAGGTGCTGAGGACAGAGGTGTATTACAGGTCCAGAGAGGGCTTGACTCATGCAGAGAGACTTGACTTTAAACATCACTATCTGAATGACCTGAGAGTTTTCAAACAGCATCAAATCTCAGAACAGAAACTGAAAGGCTGTACCAAGGAAAGATCCCTTCAATAGTTGCTTTTTCCCTATGCTTTGCTATGCTTTCATTACTGCCCCTGCCAGAGACAGGATACTTGAAAGGTTGTTCTTCTGCTGAGGAATGGTTGCTCTTCTGTTACAGCTGTTTTGATATAGATGATTCAGTGCAGGTCTCAGATTCAGATCTCTGCAGGTCTCGGTTTTTCCCGTCCACCTTTTTGTCTGTCTTCTCTAATTTGGCTATAAGTTTGAATCCCAGCCCCACTGATTTATGGGAGTTTTGCCATTAGTTTCACTGAGCAAAGATTTGCTCTTACGTTCTTTGAGGCCAGGACTGTCTTTTATTATGTATGTGCCATGTCTAGCTCGCTGGGGTGCTGAAGTCAGTTGGGACTGCCAGATGCTACTGTAATGTGAATAAATGTTAGTATACATGGAGGAAGGAGAGAGAGATTGTATAGGTTTTCTTTCAACTGTTATATAAAAATCCTCTCAAACTTAAAGGACTTCAAGATATAACATTAAAACCAGCTTTTTTATTATTTTTTTTCAGGATCTCCAGCATTTTTCATGTGCAGACTGATGGCTAACAGCTCTTCATGGTATTTACAGGAAAAACGCATAGTGCTAAATAATCGCCACATGCCGTGGGAGTAACTTCTGTTTTTAATAAAACCAATCTGGTCTGGATCAATGATAAGGGGGCATAATTTCTTCAAATGGGAAGCCAGCTCTTTGAAAGGAATCTTACAGTCTACATTAATCTCAGATCAGGGTCTGCAGGGTAAGCAGAAATCAGGGCCTGACTGTTTTTATGAAAAAGGAATATTGTCCCTGTCTGACAAGAAATTCTGGCAAAGAGATTTTACTGGGAGAAAGAAGTTTTGGTGCACAGGATAAAGTGGTCTGGAGCATGTGGGGCTAATTGCTGCTGTTTCTTTAGGTGTACAGGCACTTATTCAAGAATGCTTTTACTGTACAGTTAGCTCTTGCATTAATGCTCCCTTTTTTTCAGGGAAGGAATCCTCCTTGTTTCAAGGCAGGGACTAATAACTGAGCAGAATTGCTGCCCACACCGTGATTGCCTTTAGCACTGTCAACCATATATCATACATTATCACCTCTGTTCCCTGCTGGCAGCCCCTCTCTGGGCTTTGTGTGTGTGGGTGGCCCAATGCAGTTGACTCAACCATCACTGATATCCAAGGCGGTTTGCTTGCACACAGTGGTCCATCATACTTCAAGGATCAAGTAGGAGGAGTGATGTCTTTCTGTCTTCTTCCCTTTGCTACATCTCTATCTTGCTGCTGGATCAGTTCTTGCATTCTCTCCTCTACAGTTGCTGCAGACACAGCGCTGGTATTCTCCACCCTGCATTTCTCGCCATGATACAATCAAACTAATCTTGCTGTCCATTGTTTCTGTAATTAATGCATTGGCAAATGACAGATTGCTAAACAGGGGAAAAACAGTGACTTGTCTTTGGATGGTATGGATCCCAAACAGAAACTGAGGGAAGAGAAGAAAAAGACAGCAGGTATCCAAGCAAAGCAATTGCTGTCACTGGACTCAAGGATGACATTCCAAGAGCAGATCATTTTTAGCAGCTATCCAGCCAGGCAGATACATTTGCTGCAGACAAAGTGGTTTCCTACTCACTTTTCCAAATATAATAGGTGAACCAAATCCCATGGATTTTCCTCAGTCTTATTATGAACAATAAAAATAAAGGTATACATAGTGCCTTCATCCCACTGATTTTATGTGGGATTTTATTTATAAGCTTCTCTTAGAACAGAAGAAGAATAGACAAGTGATTTGCACAAGGTCATAATGTAAATCATAAATTAACTGAAGGTTTCCAGATTTCATTTTTGCATTCATATCAATAGATCTCAGTTGCATCTCTGGTAGGAGGTAAAGATAGGCAGGCACCTACTTACTAGCTGATTTAATTTTGCGTAAAATGCAAGTGTACAGACAGAATGCAAAACCACCCAATTTTGCTTTAATCACAGGACTGATTTTGACCAGGGTTTGGGGTTTTTTTTCACCTCTAAATGCATGTGCTGTGAATACTTCCTTAGTTGTGCATTATTACATATTTCAAGCAGTAAACTCTCTAAAATGATACAAGAATTTTTCATTTTCTGTTTGGGATGTGACCACCAGGAAGACAAAAATTTCCACGGTGTTGGAAAAGCAGGTAAACAAGTCATACAGCCAACCAAAATAATTACTTTTTGGCAAAGTGCTTAGTGGAAAATTTCCCATTGTCATTGTACAAACAATGCACGTTCTGCCTTGAAACAGTGTCAGAGTGTTTCTCATAAACATATGCACCATTTCCTCTTCAGAAAGGTCAAGTAAAATAGCATCTATCAAGAGGAGCATTTAGAAGCAACCCACCTGTTATTGCCAGCCAACAGCTACTCAGAGAAATGATGCTAGTGTATCTTGGGGAAAGACAACTGGGTCTCTGTCTGCTGTGGATTTTTATGGTGTAAAAGAACGCACTGGTTGAAATTCACAATCCATTGCTTTAAACTAGCTTTGTGAGGCACAATAAAGTCCCTAAAGATAAATCATTGAGGTTTGTATTAGATGCTTCAATGGAAGTATTGAAAAGAGATGTGCTAGTGTATCAATGGAAGCCTTTTGAGCCTTTCTATGAGATCCTTCCATTTAGGGGGATTCACTTTTGAAGCAGAAATTATTGCAATCAGCAGATAACTTCTAAAAAACGACGGTGCAGCTCAGCCAAAGGTTATGTGTTAGAAGCATAAATGGCTGGATGAAATTCTTCAGTCATTTTATATAGGATAATAGACACTATTGTCATAATGATCCCTCGGACTTTATTAACCACAAATCTATGCCACACCTTACAGCACATGATCTGTGCATCTCTGATCATCCATCAATTATATATACAGATATGGGAAAGATGATGGCAAAAATCGAGCTTATTTTCACTCTACAGCATGTCATGGTTGGGCAATTGCTTAAGGAGAGAGACACATCACCAGAAGAATGCATTTATGGGTCTACCAATAACAGAAGGTTAGCTACTGGGAACCTGCAAATAATCATTCCCAGTAAACAAAACTTTGGTCTTTCAATCAGTTGTGATCTTAGCATTAAAATCAATGTTAAAAAATTTTAAAAAACCCCAAAATAAAACACAAAGTAATTACAAAAGTATCTTCCAGAAAAATTAATCCCTGGGATTTGATTCCAATTTTCAGTCTCCCCTCGCTATTCTGAACCACCAGTGTGAGAATCCTAAGTATGTATGTGTATGTGTATGTGTGTGTGTATGTGTATGTGTATGTGTATGTGTATGTGTATGTATGTATATACATATGTATACAGATCCTTTGAAGAAGGTACCCTTTAGAAATCTGCAGTCAAAGACACCGAGTGGTTCAGAGGAGAACTATGTCAGGGTAGGTACTGAAGAAACAGCACTGAAAGGTTTCTGAGTGACAATAATGCATATGACAAATGGAAAGGGCCACTGAAATCTGAAGTCTTATAGAAGAGAAGTTTAATATGCAGGTCATCAGGGAGAGGAGGAAGAATTGGACAACTTGAAGGGCAAATCATGCTAGAATTCTGTGCAAGCCACTGAGCACAAATGACAAATACACCCAGAGACAATACTCATGCGCACAAATACGCCGTATAATCCCAGACACTGTAAGAAACATGTAAACATTCGAGCTTGCATTTGCATACATTCTGAAAATGCTAGAGGACGTTTTTGCAAGCTATTATTTAATTTATTCACAAGGTCGATTTGGAAACAGTGTTCAAATGTTTTGGAAATACGTCAAGAACATAGTTTTATTTCATGGTATTGTGGTAGCATCTCATTATAGTAGTCTAATATGAATGCAGCACAATGAAAAAGCTATTGTGATTGTATTGTACTAGGCTAAATAGATAGAATGTTATTACAGTACTGTAAAAGGAAAGATTTATAGGTTAGCATTTGCATTTATGAGTAAGAACAGCACATGCAGCCACATACTTGGCTATTTGGACTACCAAGGAAACAAAACCTTTTGTTATACTCAGAGTTATCAGACATTTGAGCAGTGAATGACCCTGCCATTGCTGGAAAAAAAGCAGCAGCAAGGGAGAATAGGTGTGTTGACTCTGATTCTGGAACAGTTTCTGCTGCCATGCTCCCCAGAGGTTTTATCCCCTTTCAACAAGAACATCAGGGTCCCAGACAGACAGAATAGGATCCAATTGCACATCAAAGCAGCCTTTTTTTTTTTTTTTTTTTTTTTTCTCCCAGGATGGACAACTAAGGGGCACAATTTTAATTTCTACAGACATGCATCCAGCAGGGAAACAAAACTACCTTGTATGAGCTGAGGAATGTCTTTGCCTTCTCCGGGATATTTTCCATTGCTATTAGAGACAGAGGTGATGGAGGAGAGCTGAGGGGATTTCTCTTTTCCTTGCTAAAAACATTTTGCCAACTATGAGAGTATTTCAGTAGGGCATCCCTTCATTCCCTTCACTCTCTTGCTGAGTTTTGATTGATGAGATCTATGAGTTTTCTATTTAAAGAAGAAAATCCTCGTTTGCTTTCAACTTAGGTGAATAAATATGATCTGGAGAGGAAAGAATCCTGAAAGCCAAGTCCTTGGTGTTGTAATCACCACAGTTGTGCTGACTAGAATGAAACTACACTGATTTGCATCATCTAAGGCTCTGGCCCGATACCATGAACACATCTTTTTAAGCCACTAAGCATCTCTCCATGCAGTCTTTAGAAAGAATAGATTCTTCAGTGACAACTGCTTCCAACTGGAAATCTAATACAATAATGAGAAATCGTAAAAACAGGAAATAGCACTCAGCTGTGGAATAAGGTCTTGATGGAAAGCCTATGGAAACCAGTGGGAATGATATCATGGCTTCATAGAGGTTTTGGATAGTTCCTAAAAATGAATATTAAAAACTGCCTGAAGGAACCTGGGTGCTTCATTCCTGGTAAATACTGCTGTAAAGTGAGATCTTAACTCCTTAGACCCTACTGAAAAATCACAAAAAAGATCAAATGTGGAAGACTTTCACATATAAGTGAATTATGTATATAGATTTTTTACTGTGGAATTTCCAATTATTCTGGACAAATTCTGGGTGCTTCCAAGAAACACATCCTCCTATTCACTTTGACAACACATGCACTGATTGATTGTCAGTCTGGAAGAATGGCTTTTCAGTCTTAATTTATGGGGTAGATATTTGTATTTAACAAGAGATACCAGCTTATGAAGTGCTGCATGTTTGCTCCCAGGTGCTGAATGTCTTCATTATTGCTAAAAGTACTCCACATCCTGCTAAGGCTGGTCAGCAAGGTAGGAGAACAGTGCTTGTTCAGAAATAAAATCTGCCAAGGAATCCATGACACAATAATAAAATAATAATAACTTGATATATATAAAAAAGAAAAAAATAAAATGTTTGGTCCATTCATTTATTTTT